>NW_021824881.1:0-17516 GCF_006345805.1 Octopus sinensis | reverse complement strand
CGTAGTTCATGCTGTTTACTCTTGGTAATGTCCTGTACCCATATATGCATATATATATATATATATATATGTAATAATAATAATAAATAAATACACCCTTTTAAAGCCTAGCTAGGCTCATGGGCCTGGTTTCCTGGTTTCTATGGCATATGTGTTCCCCAGCTGGACGGGACACCAGTCCATCGCAGCGTTACTCATTTTTGCCAGCTGAGTGAACTGGAGCAATGTGAAATGAAGTGTTTTGCTCAAGAACACAATGCGTTGCCCAGTCCAGGAATCAAAACCACAATCTTACAATGCTGACACCCTAACCACTAAGCCATATGCCTACACACACACACACACACACACACATACACACACTCTCTCACTCTCAATATGTAGGAAAGAAAGAAGGAAGAAAGGAGGGAAGGAAGGAAGGCAGAAAAACGAAGATAGAAAATGTTGAGAGAAGAAGGAGAAGAAAAAAGAAGAAAAGAATGAAAATAAGATGAAAATGAAGAAAAAGAAGTTGGAAAGAGGAGGAGGAAAGGAGGTGGAAGTAAAAGAGGAGGAGGAGGAGAAGAAGAAGAAGAAGAAGGAGAAGGAGAAGAAGAAGAAGAAGAAGAAGAAGAAGGAGAAGAAGAAGAAGAAGAAGAAGTAGAAGAAGAAGAAGAGAAGAAGAAGAAGAAGAAGAAGAAGACTACAGAAACGAATAAGCAGCTGAATAACTATCATAAATAAATAAATAAAGAAGGAAAATAAATCAGTGAATGAAATTATGAAGGAGAGAAGTGATAAAATAGACAGGAAGTAAAATTTCTTACATTTTTCAATAATCAATTCCGACAGAAAATCTATACACTTGGTAACTCTAGTGACACAGAGTGGTGTAGAACATATTCTATATCTTTACATGTGTACGTGTTGGTGTATATGTGTGTGTGTATGTGTGTGTGTGTGTGTATGTATGCGTGATTGTATGACGATGTGTGTGTCTGTGTGTGTATACGAGTATGTATGAGTGTGTATGTATATATGTATGTATGTATGTATATATATATATGTATATATGTGTATGTGTTTGTGGATATATGAGTATAAATATGTGTATATATATATATATATATATGTGAGTGCATGTATATACATGCCTGTGTAGGTGTATATGTGTATGTAATTGTGGGTATATGAATATGTATCTGTGTGAGTATCAATGTATGTGTGTTTGTGGATATATATGCGTGATTACACATGTATGTGTATATTTGTATGTGTTTATGGATGTATGTGTATATGAGTATGTGTAAGTGTGAGTATATATGTCTGTGTAGGTGTATATATGTATGTGTTTGTGAATGTATATGTGTGTGTGAGTATAGATGTGTGTATGTGTGTATATATACAGCTGTAAGTATTTGTAGATGTGTGTGTATATGTGTGAATGTATGCACCTACGCATATGTGCGTGTATATACCTATGTATATATATATGTGTATGTGTTTGTAGATATGTCTGTGGGAGCATATGTGTCAGTATGTGTGTCTGTATGTGTATATGTTTATATGTGTTTGCATATATGTTTATGCGTGTATGTGTGTATGTGTGTATGTGTGTGCTGCTGGGAATGTATCTACATGGTTGTGTGAGTGTTTGTGAACGTGGAAGCATGTGTGTGTATGTTTGTGTACTTATAATTGTATGTGTGCTTATGTGTATGTATGCATATGTCAGCATGTGAAGAGAGAGAGAGAGAGAAAGAATGAAAGACACAGTAAAAGAGGGTGATAGTAAGAGAGAGAGAGAGAAAAGGAGAGAATGCGTGTGTGTATGTGTTGTTATGAGTGTGTCTGTATGACAGTGTGCACTTTGAGTGTGTAAATGCATGTTAATTGTGTATGTATGTGAACATGTAAGTGTGTATGTGTATATATGTGTGAGCATGTAAGTGTGTATATATATGTATTTGAATGTATGAGTGGGTATGTGTACATTCTGCTATGTTGTGTTTTTTTGCTCCTTGAATAAACTGACAGATTTGACAAATATTGGTTCCAAAAACCACCCAGCACCATGTCATGGAAACAACACACCTAGATACACAGGCAGTACCCTGGGTAGACCAAAAAAAGATGTCATCATCATCATTTAACATCTGTTGTCCACACTGGCATGGGTCGGATGGTTTGACCAAGGCTGGTAAGCTGAGGTCCTGCACCAGACTCCAGGTCTGATTTGGTGTGGTTTGCTATGGCTGGATGCCCTTCCTAACACCAGCCACTCTGAGAGTATAAAGGGTACTTTTTATGTGCCACCAGCATGGGTGCCAGTTGTATGACACCAGTATCTGTCATGGTTATGATTTCACTTGGCTTGGTGGGTCCTCCCAAGCACAGCATATTGCCAAAGATCTTGGTCATTTGCCATTGCCTATGTCATCAATAGGAACTTTTATGACCGACTTGTCACATAGACAACACATCTAAATACAGTTCGTTCTAGTTCATGATATGCTGTTTCTGAGTAATGGGTGGATTGGTCAACCAAGATCATAGAACCAAGTTGCTGGTAAAAAGCTTAGATGTGGGTGCTGGTACCACGTAAAAGGCACTGGCGATAGTGTCACATAAAAAACACCCAGTACACTCTTGGAGTGGCTGGCATTAGGAAGGGCATCCAGCCATAGAAACCAAGCCAAAACAGACTATGGAACCTTGTGCAGCCACTGGCCTTTCTAGTTCTTGTCAAACCGTCCAACCCATGCCAGCATGAGAAATGGACGTTAAATGTTGATGATGCAGATGCAGATGCTGATGATGATGATGAGGAGGAGGAGGAGGATAATAACGATAGGGTTACCGGATGAGGTTTGACCATCCCTGGGTTGAACAACAGCAATAAAACTATTTAAATTTATAGTAATCCTGCCGCATCTTAGCCCGGTGTTCTCCCATGGCTTTCCCTTTACTTCCAGGTGGACTTCTTCATTTGCAAGTTAATTGTATTGCCAATGGACAATGATGATCATCAGCGTTAGTGAAGGAATATTCAATGAAGCAATGTTCTTTCGGTTGGAAATTCAATACTTTGTGCGATCAACTAAATGCATCTCTCGCCATCTCTTTCTCTGTCACTCTTGCTCTTGCACACACCGGTTTCCCTCTTCACATTGTTTATATACATACATATATACACATAAACATACATATGTCCATACATATATATATATGTACATACTTGTATGCACTCACACACACACACTCACACACACACCAATCTGTCTATCAATCTAATCAATCTATCTTTTTCTCCCTCTCTCTCACTACACACACACAGGCACACAGATACACACACAAACACACACACACACATATCAATCTATCTATCTTTTTCTCCCTCTACCTCTCTCTCACTATACACACACAGAGATGCACACACACACACACACACACACACCTATCAATCTATCTATCAATGTAATCAATCTATCTATCTTTTTCTTCCGCTCTCCCTCTCTCACTATACACACACACACACACACAGTCAAATCAAATAAATTAATGTTAAAAATAACAAGGAGACTTCCACATGGAATGTATTAGTTAGACACTTGATAAGGAGAGAGAGTCTTTTTGATGTTTTGAGAGTAAAGCTCTTCATCGGAAAGGATATGTATGTATGCTTGTATGTATATATATATAAATATATATTGGAGTGGCTGTGTGGTAAGTAGCTAGCTTACCAGCCACGTACTTCTGGGTTCAGTCCCACTGCATGGCACATTGGGCAAGTGTTTTCTACTCTAGGCTCAGTTTGATCAAAAGTTTGTGAGTGGATTTGGTAGACAGAAAATCGAAAGAAGCCTGTCGTATGTGTATTTATATATATATATATGTTCGTTGTCTGTCTCTGTTCCCCCACCATTGCTTGACAACCGATGTTGGTGTGTTTACCTCACTGTAACTTAGTATTTTGGCAAAAGGGGCCGATAGAATAAGTACTAGGCTTACAGAGAATAAGTCCTGGGGTCGATTTGTTCAACTAAAGGCGATGCTCCAGCATGGCCACAGTCAAATGACTGAAACAAGTAAAAGAATAAAAGAATATGTTTATATATATATATCAAAGCACACATTGGAGCACAATGCAGTCCTTGGACACATTGGATCCTGTCAAATTGTCCTGTTTGGAATATGGACAATAAATGATGATGATGTTGTTGATGATGTGCTGCTTCTTTTAGTTTCCGTATTGTCCACTCCCTTGTCACTGGCAACAAATCGTTTTTGCCATCATATTTACCACTGGCCACTTTTGCACCTTTGATTATATCCAACGTTCTCATTGTCCTCAGCAGTAACTGAAACATCACCATCATCATCATCATCATCATCATCATACTCCTCCTCTCATCTCCTCTCCTCTCTTCTTATTCTTCTCTCCTCTCCCTCTTCCCTCCTCCTCCTTTTCTTCCTCTTTTTCGCCTCCCCTCCTCTTCTTCTTCTTCCTCCTCTTTCCCTTCTCCCCTCCTCATCCTGTTCTCCCCCTCCTCCCCTCCCCCGCGTCATCATCGTCGTCGTCGTCGTCACCACCAAAACCACCACCACCACCACCACCACCACCACCATCACCACCATCACCACCACCACCACCACCACCATCATCATCACATCATCATCATCATCATCATCATCACCACCATCACCATCATCATCATCCCTATGTGGAATCTTGGGTGATTTTAATGGAGGCCACTTAGGTGCAATTATTTTGGGCCAGGTTTCTAGTTTCAAGGATACAGTCTTTTCCTTTTCTCCTTGCATCAACCTCTGAGCATTTGTAAAGGGTCACAGGCGCCGCCTGTCCTCCACCTTGGCTAAAAGATTAACAACAACAACAACTTATATACAAGGCTTTGTTGCAAAATCTGATCATTGCAATCCTCTTGTTTTTTGCCAAAGAAACAAAAAAAAAACGAACAAACAAAAAAAGGAAACGAAAAAATTGAGAAAAAATATGACCATTATAAAAAAAAGCCTACTCCACCATGCCAGTCATGGCCAGCTCAAAAGACCCCACCACACACACAACGTCAGTAACACCATCTCTTTTGTCTCCATCATCCATCAACCACTCAAACCCCCACCCCTACCCCCACCACTAGCCCCACCACCATCACCAGCACCACCACCACCACTACCACCAGGAGTACAACCATCACCACCATGATGACGATGACCACCAGCACCGCCGCCGCCACCCCCCCACTACTACTGCTACTACTACTACTACTACTACTACTACTAGTTTTGTTTTACATATATTTGTCATAGAGGCGTTTGGATGAAGTGAACCTTAGAAAGACAGGTTACATGGGGGAGGTGGTGGAAGTGTAAGTGGTGGTGGTGGAAGCCGAAGGAGGTGGGGAAAAATAATGTAAAAAAAGGAATGCAATAAAATGTATACATAATGTACCATCATCATCATCACCCTCAACACCACCACCACCACTACCATCATCATCACAATCATCATCATCATCATCATCATCATCATTGCTATTATTATTATTATTATTATTATTATTAGAAATTATCATCATCATCATTGTCATCACCACCACCACCACCACCGTTGTTGTTGTTTGAGTATTTGTTCCGCCCGAGTTGCACAGAAAATATCTTGTCACTCTCAACATTGTTTGTGCAGTGAACCAGCGAGTGTCCCGTCAGAAACCTGTAACCAATGATGTTATTATCCACAAAATGAGATACGAAATAAAGAAACAGAGAGAGTAAACAAAGAGAGTAAAGAAAAAAACAAAAAACAAGGAATGATTGCATTTTGAACAGAGACTCCCACCCATCCGAATCCAACATAAAAAACAAAAAAGATTATATTTGCCCTGAATACAAGGAGGTAGGGGTCTTTTGCAAGTAGAAAACTACTATAAAATAATGTACAGGAAAAAGATTTCCTAAAATACCAAAAAAATATCTCATAAAGAATAAGAGAAAAATACTTATAAAATGACTATAAGTTTGTGAACCTAACGGAAAACAACTTTTTGTCTTCTCTTCCAGAAAGCCATAATCATTCATGGGTCAGATGGACTTTAGTTCAGCCAGATTTTCTATGGCAGGATGCTCTTCCTGTTGCTAGCGTTCAACTGTTTTCAAGCAAATGTGTTATTTTCTCTGTGGCTAGATTTGGCTTTTGCAGAAGATTGGAGATGAATAATCTTGTCTCTATGATGAAGATGCTCATTTGCAGTTGTGGGGTGATGTCTAGACAAGGGTGCACACACACATACATGCATACACGCACACACACACACACGACGTGCTTCCATACAGTTTCAGTCTACTAAATTCACTTACAAGGCATTGGTTGGTTCAAGCCCATAAGAGAAAACATTTATACAAGGAGCTATGCAGTGGGACTGAACCCAGAGTCACATAGTTGAAAAGTAAGATTCTCTTCTTAACCACAAAACTATGCTTGTATGTATATATATATATTATAATTAGGGTTCAGCAAAGATTTGCTTTACCACATACCGAAGTTTAGAAATAGCAGCCAAAGAACCTTCGCTATTTCTTCTACTTTATGAAGAGACTCAGGCATACATACATACACACACACACACACACATATATATATATATATATATATATAATAATATATATATATATATTCGGAATGGTCATTTTGCCAGTTAGCCAATAAACACACGCACTATATATTTGGTATTACTTTGCTTTCAGTGATATTTACTTTTACATTAATCTTAATCTTATTTCGGCCAGAGTTCTTTCGTCACACTCCTGTGACCGCATCAGTCATCCTTTGTTTTCTTCTCACTTATTTGTGTCTCTCCTTACTAACCATCAGCCATTTTGTATTTCTATTGTATGTCTTCATTTGTGCATGCTTATATCTCTATGTGCGTCTATGTTTATTTAGTGTGTGTGGGGGGGATGCCTGTAATATTTGTATCTTCTGTTTATATACATTCGTGTAATTTGTTTTTGTTGTTTTTGTTTATTCTTATTTTGTTCATGTGTTTACATCCACTAATTATTATTCTTATCATTACGTATGCTTGTATGTATGTATATGTATAACAACAATACTAGTAATAATAATAATAAATCAAAAAAAATCTTTTAAATTAAACAAAAAAAAACTTATATAGTTATTTATTTCTATTTGTTTATTTATCTGTGTATTTTATTTGTTATGTTTTTGGTTTTGTTTATATTGTAACCAGTTTATGGGGATCCTCTACTGTCATATGTTGTGGTGTGTGCTAGTGTTCCATTCCAGTTTCCTATTCAGGCTAGGTTTATTTTCTATTATGTGTGTAGCTTCGGTAATTTGTCTGGTTGTTGTATCTGTTCTATGTGTGGACAAGATTTTAACTTCTATGTTGTTGATTGATCCCCCGTGTTCCTGTTCGGCGTGTTGGTACAGAATTGATGAGCTCTTTCCTTCCTTAAGTTCTCTCCAATGTCCATTTATCCGCTCTCCTATGCTTCGTGCCGTTTCCCCTACGTATGTCGTTGTCTTGTTACTGTTACTTGCACAACAAATATATAAACGTATATATATATATATATAATATAAGGGATATTAGCCAACCGAATATGGCTAGGGACAGGGCAGGGTGGTGAGGGTGTCACTGTTGCATTTAGCCCCAGGCGAACATCAACGTCACCAGATAGGCCTGACGCCATCACGGCGTCCTGTATCCTGCAAAGGGAGATTACTCACCAAGAAGTCGATACGGTGAGTGATCTCCCTTTGCAGGATAGAGGACGCCGTGATGGCGTCAGGCCTATCTGGTGACGTTGATGTTTGCCTGGGGCTAAATGCAACAGTGACACCCCCACCACCCTGCCCTGTCCCTAGCCATATTCGGTTGGCTAATATCCCTTAATTACGGAGCAGTCACTGTCTATATCTCATTTAGAGAATTATTATTGCTATATATATATATATTATATATATATATATATATATATATATATATATGTATATATATATATATATATATATATATATATATGTATATATATTATATATATATATGTATATACGTATATATATAACGTATAACAACTACATATATATATACATATATACATACACACACACATATATACATATACACACACATTAACACACACACATATACAACAGGCTTCTTTCGGTGTCCGTGTACTAACCCTCCCCACCACACAAGGTTTTGGTCTGTTTGGGGGCTATAGTTGAACACAAATACTCAAGGTTCCACACAGTGACACTGAACCCATGAATTAATGATTAAGGAGTCAGCTTCTTAACCCCATATAATAGACAATGAAGGGATAGATATTTGTGGAAAAAAAATGAGAAAACAACAATAGCAATCAAGCACTCTAATGTTGAACTCTGATAAGCTCAATTTTGCCCTGTCCTCTTTTTGGGGCTGATATAAAATAGTACCCATCAGAGGTGGTGAGCTGGTGGACCTAAAAAGACATCAGACCAGAAACTTAGTGGTATTTGGTTTGGTCCTTTACATTTATCATCATCATCATCATCCTCATTGTTTAACGTCTGCCTTCCATGCTGGCATGGGTTGGACGGTTTGACAGGAGCCTGCACCAGACTTCTGTGTTGTCACATGAAGACAACAATGATTGCTTGATCTGTTAGAAATTGTGCTGAAATTTCCCTCATATCACACATGTTCCAGAAAGAAAGGGAGAGTGTGAGGAAAAAGAAAACGCAAAACTAATGGTAGGATGGTCATGGCTGGAATGCCTTTGACTGTGACTATCCTTGATCAGTGTAGGTCTGGACTAAACAACATCAGTTGCTGTTGCACCCAGTAACACCAGCACCACCAGCACCGGCACCATCACCATTATCCCCACTACCATCACAACCAACAACAACAACAGTGCCATCAATAACAACAAGAATACTACAATTAGCAATATAAAACTATTGCTACCAGCGTCACTACCATCACCAATGCTTTTCCCCATCACTCTCACCACTATCACCACCACCACCACCACCACTGTTACAAGCAACTCAGAAGACACTACCAATATCACCACTGTCACTAAAACCACCACCATCACCATCACCACCATCACCATCATCATCATCATCACCACCACCACCATCATCATCATCACCATCATCATCGTCATTGTCATCATTGTTACCATCACCATTGTCACCACAACCACCACCACCACCACCACCACCACCACCACCATCTTTACCATCATACTAATCATCATCATCGTCATCGTTGTTGTCAGCATCACCATCATCACCATCATCATCATCATCATCCTCATTCCCTCCCACCTCCCCACCTATCTGCAGTCTCAGAATGGTATATATTTGCTTTGAATATTTTACCCATAATCCCTCATTATCTCCATTGTATAATGACAAAGATTTAGTTCCAAGTTGCAGGCAGGACTGTGGGTGGGGGTAGTGGAAGAAGAAGAAGAAGAAGAAGAAGGAGGAGGAACAGGGTGACAGGGGGTGGGTGATGTGTAGGAGTGTTAGCAGTAGGGGAGGAGCAGTGGGTGATGGGGAGAGGGCGGTAAAAGGGTAAGGGTTTGGGTGGGGCGGGGCGGGGCTGTGCAGTCGTTTGCAGATGCAGTGTTATGTTGACAGGGGGATAACCCACCTATTTGGTGTACAGGTCACAATTCCCGCCACCACCGCCATCACCCCCTCCACCATCACCACCACCGCCACCACCACCACCACCACCATCACTACCACCACCACTACCATCACCACCACCACCACCACCACCGCCACCACTACCACCACCACTATAACAATCATAAGAACCAAGAAGTTCAACAGCATGGCCACCAGCACCAGCAACAACAACAACAACATCCAGAAGTACCACCACCATCATCATCATCATCATCATCAGAATCATGATGACCTCAAACAACAACAGCAACTATCAAAATCACCACCACCACCAACAACAACAAAAACAACACCACATCATCATCATCATCATCATCATCATCGTCGTCGTTGTGGTCATCATCATCATCGTCATCATCAGCATCGTCATCATCAACATCGTCATCACTGCTACCACCAACAGAACCTCACTAATCCCAATGACAAACACATTATCATCAGATTCATCATTACTACCAACTTAAATATCACCACTACCACCACCATCATGACGACGATGACGACACCACCACCATCATCAGCAGCATCAGTGTCATATATACTCCATTTAATCTCCCACCCCACCACCACCACCACCACCACCATCATCACCACTACTGCTATGATCACAGCTACAACTAATACTTTTACCATTACCGCTAAGGTCTTACAATCACACACTACTATCACCACCACAACCACCACCAAAACTACCAAAATCACCTACACCACCACCACCACCAAAACCACCACCACCATATTACCACTACATCCACCAACACCACCACTACCACCACTATGACAATGATGACGACGACGACGACCACCACTACCACCGCCGCCACCATAACAACAACAACACTAGTCCTGCATCTACCTCGCCCACCACCTCTTCACAGAAAACACATTGCATACGGTGGTGAGGATGGTGGTTTTGGAGGTGTGGACACACAGACACACACATAGAGTCATCTACAGATATTTCTATATGTACACACATACATCCACACACAGACATGCACATAGTGGCAATGGTACACAAAATACACACACACAGATGCACATATTTATACATTGCTTTAAATATATATATACACACACACATGTATACACACTTATAGACATGCACTTACACACACACTAACTCATACAGATACACACATATATACACTGTTACACACTCATACACTTTCTTACACACATGCACACACACATATTCATACACAGATATCTACATACACACACATCCATTCTCAACATGCACATACACACACATGCATTAATACACACACATACACACACACACACACACATACATATGCAAACACACATGCACATATGCATGCATGTACACACACACATACAAAATCCACCAGATCTCCTCTTTCCACAGTCTTTATTCAGATTGATTGGCAACCAATCAAATTGCACAATTTAATTGGCAGATCAGTTTTTATCCTTCCGCCCCACTTGAAAAACTACCAAGCCATCCCCCTGCACCATCGCTACCCATATCTCATGCTCCCCGTTATCACCACCACCACCACCACCACCACCCTACCACTACCACCACCAACAGTCACCACAGACAGTTCGATATAGTGACACAATCTATCAATCATATCATATAAGATAGGGCTCATTGTATGTTGTGCCGAGTGGAATAACCATTATTTTTGTATATTCTTTATATATGATATCAGTCTGTCTGTGTGTATGCGTGGTGCCTGTTTCTTTGTGTACACACACACATTTATATATTATTTTATATATATATATATAAATATATATAATATATATATACATATTTATATAGGCACAGGCAAGGCTGTGTGGTAAGAAGCTTACTTCTCAACCACATGGTTCCTGGTTCAGTCCAACTCTGTGGCACCTTAGGCAATTGTCTTCTACTATACTTTTGGGCCTGACCAAAGCCTTGTGATTGGATTTGGTAGACAGAAACTGAAAGAAGCCTGTCATGTATATATATATATATATATATATAGAGAGAGAGAGAGCAATAACAAAATGAAGGGGATCAATAGGTGGTATTCATCAACTTTTACACATTATATTATGTCTGTTTATTTATTTACTAAATGACAATTACAACAATATACATACATGTATAACATACTATGCTTTACATATATAATATATAAAATATATAAAGATACCAGTAATTATTAAAATATATAACATACAGTAATAGAAATTGGGAAAATATCTTACAGCTGTTTCAGCCATGAGGCAAAAATGCCTCATTACACACACACACACGTTTTGTTCTTGGTTTAAAAGGTGTATGTATGAAAAGAATTAAAGGTAATGCTGTACCATTTCATAATAATCCTTATTATTATTGTTGATATATATATATAATAATATATAATATATATATTATATATATTATATATATAATATATATATATATATATACATATATATATATATTGATAATTTCTCCTCCTTCTTTCGACTTCTCCCTTTTTCTTTTCCAATGAAGAGCTATGCCTGAAACATTAAGCTCTCTCCTTTCACCAAGCATCAAGCTAATATACTTCTTGTGTATGTCCTCACATTCACTGTTTTCCTTCTCTTTTCACTTTTTATCCATTTATTTGAATTATTTGTTTATTTGAATTGACTACACACACACACATGTATTTCGTTTAGGCATTACAAGACCAATAACCCAATGTAGAACTCAATATAAGTTTGTTTCAGAATGGAATGTTGACTAGAGATGACAATGGAATATATAATTATCTTGAAACTTCATTAGCTTACAGCTGTTTCTGCTATAAAATGCAGAGGACTCATAGTTGAGTGCTTGAGTAACCTCTTATAGCTTCATTGGAGCCTCGAACATGAAGTACAATTTATTTGGGAAAGAATTACAATTGAGCATATATAAGGAACGTCTCAACAATATATGTGTGTGTGTGATGGTGTATAGCGTTGCTTGTCCCCTACCACCACTTGACAACCAGCGGTGGTGTTCTTATGTCCTCATAATTTAGCAGTTTGCTAAAATGATCAATAGAATAAATAAAAAAACAACCAAGTATTGAGGTTGATTCAGTTGACTAAAAAAAATTTTTCAGGGCAGTCACCCCACAGCATGGTCACTATCTAATGACTGAAACAAGTAAAAGATAGAATATAAATGATATGCATAGAAACACACACACACACATCCATGCACTTAGTGTGATAGCACTGCATATCACATAATGTAATTGTAAACATCCAGTTGATGCCCTTTATATACTTCTTGTGTATGTCCTCACAGAAATATACCCTGACTGCAGAGGATGACATCAAGTAGCCCAAACTGTGCCAATGCTCTACTCAACACTTCAACACACTAATTGATATATACCCATTAGTCCAAAATATGAAATATATATATATGTTTATATAGATAAGAATAAGATCATTAATTTAAAATAAAATAATGATTTTATCAAGTGGCCAGCATGGAAAAAATAACCTTCAAAGGTAATAATTATAAAAATTATAAATTAGGGTGTCTACGAGATACCACCATGCTGAAAATAGCAGCCATGATCTGACTCTAAAACCACTTTAATTTTCCATATATCAACACGATATGATTTATCCAGTAATTTCTTACTAGCTTCATCTTGTCTCTTTGTTTTCTCTCCGTGTTGATATATGGAAAATTAAGGTGGTTTTAGAGTGAGATCATGGCTGCTATTTCCAGCATGGTGGTATCTCGTAGATACCCTAATTTATAATTTTATATATATATATTTATATATTTATATATATATATATTTATATATAGGTGTACGCGTGGCAGTGTGGTAAGAAGCTTGCTTCTGAACCACATGGTTCAGGGTTCATTCCCACTGCGTGACACGAGTAAATGTCCACTACTTTTGCCATGGGATTACCAAAAGCCTTGTGTGTGGATTTGGTAGACGGAAACTGAAAGAAGCCCGTCGTATATGTATATATTTGAGTGTTTGTGTTTGCATTTATCCCCCTGCCATTGCTTGACAACCGATGTTGGTGTGTTTACATGCCTGTAACATAGTGGTTTGACAAAAAAGATTGATAGAATAAGTACCAGGCTTACAAAGAATAAATCCAGAGATCGATTTCTTTGACTAATAGGCAGTGTTCCAGCATGGCCACTCAAAATGACTGAAACAAGTAACAGAATAGAAGAATAAAAGAATATATATATGTATATATATGTATACATATTTATATATATATATATATATACATATATATATATACATATATATACATATACATATGTATGTATACATATGTATATTTTATATATATATGCACATATATATTTGTACATATATACACACATACATACACACAACATACGTACATATACCACACACACACATATATATATATATACAATATATACATACACACACACACACATATATATATACACATACACATACACACACGTATGCATATATAATCATGATTTCCAGTATTTTTTTGAAGTATGCTTTTCCATGCCTGCTTGCTTGGATCTGATGCAATCTGTTGAGGCTGTTCTTCTATGCACAGATGCCCTTACTCTCACCTGCCTTCATCTGTTTCTAAGTAAAGTAATATTTACCCAAAGCCAGGCATGTTTTCATGGAAGATTGGAAACGATAGACATTGCTTTCGTGACAGTATGACTCATTTACAATTGTTGTACAATTTAAAGACAATGGCACAAACACACACTCATCTACCTATGTGTCTGTCTGTCTGTTTGTCTCTCTCTGTCTATCCATCCATCTATGCTAGGTTTTCTAAAATGTGTCTTCTCTAGATAAGAAGCAATGAAATCATATAAGATTATAAATGAGAATGGAAACTTAGTGAATAGCCTATAGCAAAAATATTTCATCTTTCCTCACATGTACGCTGATGCATCAAAAGTAGCAGAGTCCACGGATCTGGTAATTATTTACTTTAATTACAAACTATTTTTTATTTATTTATTTTCATTCATACCAGATGTAAGATCAAATATTTCAATTAACAGAAGGGTGATTAATAATTAATTTGACCTGTCTTTATGCATTATTAATACTTTTGTATTTCATTTCTGGAGGGAAGAAAATGTTTGTGAGATATCGAGTGAGATTTGTAAGGTTTCTGAAAGAATGAAGTACAATTCACATATGATTCATACATTCTCTGATGCGAGGTTCCAATAATATACTAAAAAGTAAGTCCATGGGACATTACTATCTGTAGTCCTAGGACTCATAGGGCTGAGTACCTGGCTCCTATGAGACTGAGATCACAACATTGCATCTGCACGGGATGCCAGTCTGTCATAGGGTTGGTCATCTGCAGTTGAGTGGACTGTGGCAATGTGAAAGGAATTGTTTTGCTCAAGAGCCTAAGGCACCATTTGGTCCAGGAACAGAAACCGTAATCTTGCAATCATAAGGGAAACACCCTAACCAATAGGCCACATGTCTTCCCCAAATCTATAGATACATCTCAAATATACTCATTTTATCTATCTATCTATCTATCTATCTATCTATCTATCTATCTATCTATCTATCGATCTATCTATCTATCTGTCAGTCTGTCTGTCTCTCTATCTGTCTGTCTCTCTCTCTCTCTCTCTACCTACCTACCTACCTACCTACCTATCTATCTATCTATCTATCTATCATATCTATCTATATATATTTATATATATATATATATATATACACACACATATACATATGTGTATATATATATATGTATATATATATGTGTGTGTGTGTGTGTATACATGATGGTCTTCTTTGTGTTTCTGTGTACCAAATCCACTCACAAGGCTTTGGTCAGCCTGAGGCTATAGTAGAAGACACTTACCAAGGTGCCACACAATGGGACTGAACCCAGAACCATGTGGTTGGTGAGAAGATATCCTTGTATAGAGTTCCACTATCATGTATCATAACTTTGATTCAAATGCCCTCATACTAAGCCAGAAAATAACTACAGTGAATAAAATTTAGAAGTGAATAAACTTGCCAGAGAACAGAGATACTTGATATTAATTAATAAGGGTAGAAATTAATATTATTAAATGATACCAATTTGAACCAGTGGTCCGCATACGTAAAAGAACGTCAGTCCTCAGACGTTTATGTATATATATATATATATATTTCTGAGTTTGTAAGATTGTATATAGAAGAATATATTAAGCAATGTAATTCCAACCTGGTCTGATTTTCACATTTTATTATTTACAATTTTACAATATTGAACTAAACTAGTTCTTTCATGTGTTACACAATCACCAGGCTTATATAGTGACAGTCATGTTCTACAACTGGCTACTGTAGTTAAATGGTTAGATTTGTCCTCTGAATACTCTCCAGCAGGCTGAATCTTACGAACTGTATTTTGACCAATCAGTATGTGGCTTAGATGTCATGGTTTGGTAAGTGCACCAGCTAAGTTCTAACTGTATTTTGACTACTCAGTATGTGGCTTAGGTGTCATGGTTTAGTGAATGTGCCAATTTGGTTAGCATTTACCTGCTTTTTTCAACAAGGTATTTTAATCAATTGGTGTGTGGTTATTAATAACAAGACCACAAGCATTCTCAAGCGCCAGACAAAAAGTTCTTAAATCTAGTAATAAAATGTAGTAATGTAAATATTTTACTACAGTTTGTACACACACACACACACACACTCACACACATACACACACACACACATGCACACATATATATATTTATATATACATACACATATACATATGTATATAAATATATATATATTTATTTACATACTTACATACATACATACATACACACACCCACACTCTCACACATATACCTGCACACACTTGTATGTATGAATATATATATATATAAAAAAAGGAAATGAAAATGCTGACAAAATAATTTAAGTAAGGGAGTGTATTTAATAGGTGAAAGTTCTTTTTACCGGTGCGCATTTGTTATGCTTATCAAAAGATATTTTTTTAGAGAGATAGAGTTCCTTTCTGATAGATTTTTTTCTCTTATCTGATAAGAGAAAAAAATCTATCAGAAAGGAACTCTATCTCTCTTAAAAAAATATCTTTTGATAAGCATAACAATGCGCAACCGGTAAAAAGACTTTCACCTAATTAAATACCTCTCCCTTACTAAATTATTTTGTCAGCATTTCTTCATTTCCTTTTTTATTATCACAACTCGTGTTCCACATCTCCTTTTTTAAATATATATATATATAATATATATATATATATATATGTATATATATATAGATAGATAGATATGCAGCAAAGAGGGAAGAGAGAGAGAAAGAAACAAAGAGAAGAGAAGATAGAGGTAGATATGTGGGTTTTTTTGTATTTAGTAAAATGTTTCTTTTTGAATATATATTTCAATTTCCCTGTAAACTGGTACAACCTTGTGTTAAAATGGAGGGTTAAAATTAAAAGGAATTTATGAAACAGTTCCATTTTTGTGACTTTTAATGTATTATTTTTTTATTTCTATTTTTAAATTCAATTTGGAACAATAAAAAAAAAATAAATGTAAACATAAATGTAGAAATATCACAAATTTAATTACAGCAAAAAACTAGAAAAAAAGAATTCAACAGAAAACCAACAAAAGTCAGCCACATATTCCTGTGCTTGTGATCATTGCACCTGCACTGAGTTGTTAAATTACTAGAAACAGCAGTCAAAAATTCTTAAATCACATCTTACTTCGTAAACAAAAAATAGACATTCTGAGTATACAGTTGATCACAGGTTTGTTTGGATAGGATTTACC
>NW_021824880.1:0-17332 GCF_006345805.1 Octopus sinensis | reverse complement strand
TTTCCGGATGAGGAGCGTAGTGGTGTTCCATTGCGAGATTTGCGGGAGTTTTCCTGTCCATTCGTAGGATGTGACCGAATAAGCCCCATCTATTACTTCTTATTTCTTCGTCCAACGGATTTACATTGTAATTGGAGTAGAAATGTTTGTTTGATAATTGATTTTGAGAGCAATAACCTTCCTATCTTCAGAAATGTCCGCTTCCTCAAATGTAACATTGTTTGGCAGAAATGACTCACAGTCAGTCAAAGTATTGCCGACATAAACAAACAAATGCCTGACCACCACCAGATTGTACATATCGGGGACCATCCTGACCACGTCCTTGTAGAACTCCAAATATTCCAACCTAAGACATATACCACTCTCACAACGTCAGGGGAATAGTCAAACTAGTATTAATGACTAGGGCGAACATTTTTTAACCTTAAAAATTGAAAAAAATTAACCTTAAAAAGTTAACTTTATTAACCTATAAACCAAAATTTTTAACTTTAAAATTAAAAAGATTAACTTATTTTTTCTCAACTTAAACTTGTAAAGTTCTTAGTTTAAACTTTTATACGAGACACTAAAAGACAAAACTTATTTTAAGAACTATTTATTGAAAATTGACATAACGTAATTTTCCAGATTTTGAGTACTAAAGTTTCTATTTGACCTCAAGAAACTCCTGAATTGCGAAAAGCATCGTTCGACAGATGCTGAGGATGGCTGACAGTTTTGAAAGAATGAATAATCTTCAGGAGAGATATTTTTGTCTTCCATATTAATAATTTTCGTTAGATCGCTTTCCGAAATTCTCTTCTCCAAATTTTTTTTAACCTCTATTTCATGTTTCAAAATTATATTAATGTGTAGTCTCAAATTTTAATATTTCTTAATAATAAAATGGTATGGTGTGTGTCTGTCTGTCTGTCTGTGTGTCTGTCTGTCTGTCTGTGCACACCCACATTCAAATTGTTACAAACCAGATCAAATTGTCAAAACCTTCCCTTTTGTAGTTATTCGATAATGAGGCACAATAAAAGGTTGATATCCTCTAAGAACCTTCCTGTCAAAAAATTTTAATAAGAAAGAATATCCTCGATGATGAGGTCCCCCAAAACCTTCAAGTCAATTTTCTGCGTTTTTGTTAAAATGAACAACAAGAAAGTCCTCGACTCACATGATGTGGTCCCCCAAAACCTTCAAGCCAAAAAAATTAAAAAAAATTATTTTCTGCGTTTTTGTTAAAATGAACAACAAGAAAGTCCTCGACTCACATGATGTGGTCCCCCAAACCTTCAAGCCAAAAAATTAAAAAAAATTATTTTCTGCGTTTTTGTTAAAATGAACAACAAGAAAGTCCTCGACTCACATGATGTGGTCCCCCAAAACCTTCAAGCCAAAAAATAAAAAAATTATTTTCTGCGTTTTTTGTAAAATGAACAACAAGAAAGTCCTCGACTCACATGATGTGGTCCCCCAAAACCTTCAAGCCAAAAAATTAAAAAAAATTATTTTCTGCGTTTTTGTTAAAATGAACAACAAGAAAGTCCTCGACTCACATGATGTGGTCCCCAAAACCTTCAAGCAAAAAAATTAAAAAAAATTATTTTCTGCGTTTTTGTTAAAATGAACAACAAGAAAGTCCTCGACTCACATGATGTGGTCCCCCAAAACCTTCAAGGTAAAAAATTAAAAAAATTATTTTCTGCGTTTTTGTTAAAATGAACAACAAGAAAGTCCTCGACTCACATGATGTGGTCCCCCAAAACCTTCAAGGTAAAAAATTAAAAAAATTATTTTTCGTTTTTGTTAAAATGAACAACAAGAAAGTCCTCGACTCACATGATGTGGTCCCCAAAACCTTCAAGCCAAAAAATTAAAAAAATTATTTTCTGCGTTTTTGTTAAAATGAACAACAAGAAAGTCCTCGACTCACATGATGTGGTCCCCCAAAACCTTCAAGCCAAAAATTAAAAAAAATTATTTTCTGCGTTTTTGTTAAAATGAACAACAAGAAAGTCCTCGACTCACATGATGTGGTCCCCCAAAACCTTCAAGCCAAAAAATTAAAAAAAATTATTTTCTGCGTTTTTGTTAAAATGAACAACAAGAAAGTCCTCGACTCACATGATGTGGTCCCCCAAAACCTTCAAGCAAAAAAATTAAAAAAATTATTTTCTGCGTTTTTGTTAAAATGAACAACAAGAAAGTCCTCGACTCACATGATGTGGTCCCCCAAAACCTTCAAGCAAAAAAAATTAAAAAAAATTATTTTCTGCGTTTTTGTTAAAATGAACAACAAGAAAGTCCTCGACTCACATGATGTGTCCCCCAAAACCTTCAAGGTAAAAAATTAAAAAAATTATTTTCTGCGTTTTTGTTAAAATGAACAACAAGAAAGTCCTCGACTCACATGATGTGGTCCCCCAAAACCTTCAAGGTAAAAAATTAAAAAAATTATTTTCTGCGTTTTGTTAAAATGAACAACACAAGAAAGTCCTCGACTCACATGATGTGGTCCCCCAAAACCTTCAAGGTAAAAAATTAAAAAAATTATTTTCTGCGTTTTTGTTAAAATGAACAACAAGAAAGTCCTCGACTCACATGATGTGGTCCCCCAAAACCTTCAAGGTAAAAATTAAAAAAATTATTTTCTGCGTTTTTGTTAAAATGAACAACAAGAAAGTCCTCGACTCACATGATGTGGTCCCCAAAACCTTCAAGCCAAAAAATTAAAAAAAATTATTTTCTGCGTTTTTGTTAAAATGAACAACAAGAAAGTCCTCGACTCACATGATGTGGTCCCCCAAAACCTTCAAGCCAAAAAATTAAAAAAATTATTTTCTGCGTTTTTGTTAAAATGAACAACAAGAAAGTCCTCGACTCACATGATGTGGTCCCCCAAAACCTTCAAGCAAAAAATTAAAAAAAATTATTTTCTGCGTTTTTGTTAAAATGAACAACAAGAAAGTCCTCGACTCACATGATGTGGTCCCCCAAACCTTCAAGCCAAAAAATTAAAAAAAATTATTTTCTGCGTTTTTGTTAAAATGAACAACAAGAAAGTCCTCGACTCACATGATGTGGTCCCCCAAAACCTTCAAGCCAAAAAAATTAAAAAAATTATTTCTGCGTTTTTGTTAAAATGAACAACAAGAAAGTCCTCGACTCACATGATGTGGTCCCCCAAAACCTTCAAGGAAAAAATAAAAAAATTATTTTCTGCGTTTTTGTTAAAATGAACAACAAGAAAGTCCTCGACTCACATGATGTGGTCCCCCAAAACCTTCAAGGTAAAAAATTAAAAAAATTATTTTCTGCGTTTTTGTTAAAATGAACAACAAGAAAGTCCTCGACTCACATGATGTGGTCCCCCAAAACCTTCAAGCCAAAAAATTAAAAAAAATTATTTTCTGCGTTTTTGTTAAAATGAACAACAAGAAAGTCCTCGACTCACATGATGTGGTCCCCCAAAACCTTCAAGCCAAAAAATTAAAAAAATTATTTTCTGCGTTTTTGTTAAAATGAACAACAAGAAAGTCCTCGACTCACATGATGTGGTCCCCCAAAACCTTCAAGCCAAAAAAATTAAAAAAAATTATTTTCTGCGTTTTTGTTAAAATAAACAACAAGAAAGTCCTCGACTCACATGATGTGGTCCCCAAAACCTTCAAGCTAAAAAATTAAAAAAAATTATTTTCTGCGTTTTTGTTAAAATGAACAACAAGAAAGTCCTCGACTCACATGATGTGGCCCAAAACCTTCAAGCCAAAAAATTAAAAAAAATTATTTTCTGCGTTTTGTTAAAATGAACAACAAGAAAGTCCTCGACTCACATGATGTGGTCCCCAAAACCTTCAAGCCAAAAAATTAAAAAAATTATTTTCTGCGTTTTTGTTAAATGAACAACAAGAAAGTCCTCGACTCACATGATGTGGTCCCCCAAACCTTCAAGCCAAAAAATTAAAAAAAAATATTTTCTGCGTTTTTGTTAAAATGAACAACAAGAAAGTCCTCGACTCACATGATGTGGTCCCCCAAACCTTCAAGCCAAAAATTAAAAAAATTATTTTCTGCGTTTTTGTTAAAATGAACAACAAGAAAGTCCTCGACTCACATGATGTGGTCCCCAAAACCTTCAAGCCAAAAAATTAAAAAAATTATTTTCTGCGTTTTGTTAAAATGAACAACAAGAAAGTCCTCGACTCACATGATGTGGTCCCCCAAAACCTTCAAGCCAAAAAATTAAAAAAATTATTTTCTGCGTTTTTGTTAAAATGAACAACAAGAAAGTCCTCGACTCACATGATGTGGTCCCCAAAACCTTCAAGCTAAAAAATTAAAAAAATTATTTTCTGCGTTTTTGTTAAATGAACAACAAGAAAGTCCTCGACTCACATGATGTGGTCCCCAAAACCTTCAAGGTAAAAAATTAAAAAAATTATTTTCTGCGTTTTTGTTAAAATGAACAACAAGAAAGTCCTCGACTCACATGATGTGGTCCCCCAAAACCTTCAAGGTAAAAAATTAAAAAAATTATTTTCTGCGTTTTGTTAAAATGAACAACAAGAAAGTCTTCGACTCACATGATGTGGTCCCCCAAAACCTTCAAGCCAAAAAATTAAAAAAAATTATTTTCTGCGTTTTTGTTAAAATGAACAACAAGAAAGTCCTCGACTCACATGATGTGGTCCCCCAAAACCTTCAAGCTAAAAAATTAAAAAATTATTTTCTGCGTTTTGTTAAAATGAACAACAAGAAAGTCCTCGACTCACATGATGTGGTCCCCCAAAACCTTCAAGGTAAAAAATTAAAAAAATTATTTTCTGCGTTTTTTGGTTAAAATTAAAAAAATTTTTTGCGTTTGTTAAAATGAAAACAAGAAAGTCCTCGACTCACATGATGTGGTCCCCCAAAACCTTCAAGGTAAAAAATTAAAAAAATTATTTTCTGCGTTTTGTTAAAATGAACAACAAGAAAGTCCTCGACTCACATGATGTGGTCCCCCAAAACCTTCAAGCTAAAAAATTAAAAAATTATTTTCTGCGTTTTTGTTAAAATGAACAACAAGAAAGTCCTCGACTCACATGATGTGGTCCCCCAAAACCTTCAAGGTAAAAAATTAAAAAAATTATTTCTGCGTTTTTGTTAAAATGAACAACAAGAAAGTCCTCGACTCACATGATGTGGTCCCCAAAACCTTCAAGGTAAAAAATTAAAAAAATTATTTTCTGCGTTTTTGTTAAAATGAACAACAAGAAAGTCCTCGACTCACATGATGTGGTCCCCCAAAACTTTCAACCAAAAAATTAAAAAAATTATTTTCTGCGTTTTTGTTAAAATAAACAACAAGAAAGTCCTCGACTTACATGATGTGGTCCCCCAAAACTTCAAGCCAAAAAATTAAAAAAATTATTTCTGCGTTTTTGTTAAAATGAACAACAAGAAAGTCCTCGACTCACATGATGTGGTCCCTCAAAACTTCAAGCCAAAAAATTAAAAAAAATTATTTTCTGCGTTTTTGTTAAAATGAACAACAAGAAAGTCCTCGACTCACATGATGTGGTCCCCCAAAACCTTCAAGTAAAAAATTAAAAAAATTATTTTCTGCGTTTTTGTTAAAATGAACAACAAGAAAGTCCTCGACTCACATGATGTGGTCCCCCAAAACCTTCAAGCCCAAAAATTAAAAAAAATTTTTTCTGCGTTTTTGTTAAAATGAACAACAAGAAAGTCCTCGACTCACATGATGTGGTCCCCCAAAACCTTCAAGGTAAAAAATTAAAAAAATTATTTTCTGCGTTTTTGTTAAAATGAACAACAAGAAAGTCTTCGACTCACATGATGTGGTCCCCCAAAACCTTCAAGCCAAAAAATTAAAAAAAATTATTTTCTGCGTTTTTGTTAAAATGAACAACAAGAAAGTCCTCGACTCACATGATGTGGTCCCCAAAACCTTCAAGCTAAAAAATTAAAAAAATTATTTTCTGCGTTTTTGTTAAAATGAACAACAAGAAAGTCCTCGACTCACATGATGTGGTCCCCCAAAACCTTCAAGGTAAAAAATTAAAAAATTATTTTCTGCGTTTTTGTTAAAATGAACAACAAGAAAGTCCTCGACTCACATGATGTGGTCCCCCAAAACCTTCAAGGTAAAAAATTAAAAAATTATTTTCTGCGTTTTTGTTAAAATGAACAACAAGAAAGTCCTCGACTCACATGATGTGGTCCCCAAAACCTTCAAGCTAAAAATTAAAAAAATTATTTTCTGCGTTTTTGTTAAAATGAACAACAAGAAAGTCCTCGACTCACATGATGTGGTCCCCCAAAACCTTCAAGTAAAAAATTAAAAAAAATTATTTTCTGCGTTTTTGTTAAAATGAACAACAAGAAAGTCTTCGACTCACATGATGTGGTCCCCCAAAACCTTCAAGCCAAAAAATTAAAAAAATTATTTTCTGCGTTTTTGTTAAAATGAACAACAAGAAGTCCTCGACTCACATGATGTGGTCCCCCAAAACCTTCAAGCTAAAAAAATAAAAAAATTATTTTCTGCGTTTTTGTTAAAATGAACAACAAGAAAGTCCTCGACTCACATGATGTGGTCCCCCAAAACCTTCAAGGTAAAAAATTAAAAAAATTATTTTCTGCGTTTTTGTTAAAATGAACAACAAGAAAGTCCTCGACTCACATGATGTGGTCCCCCAAAACTTCAAGCCAAAAAATTAAAAAAATTATTTCTGCGTTTTTGTTAAAATAAACAACAAGAAAGTCCTCGACTCACATGATGTGGTCCCCCAAAACCTTCAAGCCAAAAAATTAAAAAAAATATTTTCTGCGTTTTTGTTAAAATGAACAACAAGAAAGTCCTCGACTCACATGATGTGGTCCCCCAAAACCTTCAAGCCCAAAAATTAAAAAAATATTTTCTGCGTTTTTGTTAAAATGAACGACAAGAAAGTCCTCGACTCACATGATGTGGTCCCCCAAAACCTTCAAGCTAAAAAATTAAAAAAATTTTCTGCGTTTTTGTTAAAATGAACAACAAGAAAGTCCTCGACTCACATGATGTGGTCCCCCAAAACCTTCAAGCAAAAAATTAAAAAAATTATTTTCTGCGTTTTTGTTAAAATGAACAACAAGAAAGTCCTCGACTCACATGATGTGGTCCCCCAAAACCTTCAAGCCAAAAAATAAAAAAATTATTTTCTGCGTTTTTGTTAAAATGAACAACAAGAAAGTCTTCGACTCACATGATGTGGTCCCCCAAACCTT
Organism: Octopus sinensis; assembly: GCF_006345805.1. Lineage (NCBI taxonomy): Eukaryota > Metazoa > Mollusca > Cephalopoda > Octopoda > Octopodidae > Octopus > Octopus sinensis. The sequence goes on along the minus strand of NW_021824880.1, from coordinate 10,066 downwards.
CAAGCTAAAAAATTAAAAAAATTATTTTCTGCGTTTTTGTTAAAATGAACAACAAGAAAGTCTTCGACTCACATGATGTGGTCCCCCAAACCTTCAAGCCAAAAAATTAAAAAAAATTATTTTCTGCGTTTTGTTAAAATGAACAACAACAAGAAAGTCCTCGACTCACATGATGTGGTCCCCCAAAACCTTCAAGCCAAAAATTAAAAAAAAATATTTTCTGCGTTTTTGTTAAAATGAACGACAAGAAAGTCCTCGACTCACATGATGTGGTCCCCAAAACCTTCAAGCTAAAAAATTAAAAAAATTATTTTCTGCGTTTTTGTTAAAATGAACAACAAGAAAGTCCTCGACTCACATGATGTGGTCCCCCAAAACCTTCAAGCAAAAAAATTAAAAAAAATTATTTTCTGCGTTTTTGTTAAAATGAACAACAAGAAAGTCCTCGACTCACATGATGTGGTCCCCCAAACCTTCAAGCAAAAAAAATAAAAAAATTATTTTCTGCGTTTTTGTTAAAATGAACAACAAGAAAGTCTTCGACTCACATGATGTGGTCCCCCAAAACCTTCAAGCTAAAAAATTAAAAAATTATTTTCTGCGTTTTGTTAAAATGAACAACAAGAAAGTCCTCGACTCACATGATGTGGTCCCCCAAAACCTTCAAGGTAAAAAATTAAAAAATTATTTTCTGCGTTTTTGTTAAAATGAACAACAAGAAAGTCCTCGACTCACATGATGTGGTCCCCCAAAACCTTCAAGGTAAAAAATTAAAAAAATTATTTTCTGCGTTTTGTTAAAATGAACAACAAGAAAGTCTTCGACTCACATGATGTGGTCCCCCAAAACCTTCAAGCCAAAAAATTAAAAAAAATTATTTTCTGCGTTTTTGTTAAAATGAACAACAAGAAAGTCCTCGACTCACATGATGTGGTCCCCAAAACCTTCAAGCTAAAAAATTAAAAAAATTATTTTCTGCGTTTTTGTTAAAATGAACAACAAGAAAGTCCTCGACTCACATGATGTGGTCCCCCAAAACCTTCAAGGTAAAAATTAAAAAAATTATTTTCTGCGTTTTGTTAAAATGAACAACAAGAAAGTCCTCGACTCACATGATGTGGTCCCCCAAAACCTTCAAGGTAAAAAATTAAAAAATTATTTTCTGCGTTTTTGTTAAAATGAACAACAAGAAAGTCCTCGACTCACATGATGTGGTCCCCCAAAACCTTCAAGCTAAAAAATTAAAAAAATTATTTTCTGCGTTTTTGTTAAAATGAACAACAAGAAAGTCCTCGACTCACATGATGTGGTCCCCCAAAACTTTCAAACCAAAAAATTAAAAAAATTATTTTCTGCGTTTTTGTTAAAATAAACAACAAGAAAGTCCTCGACTCACATGATGTGGTCCCCCAAAACCTTCAAGCCAAAAAATTAAAAAAAATTATTTTCTGCGTTTTTGTTAAAATGAACAACAAGAAAGTCCTCGACTCACATGATGTGGTCCCTCAAAATCTTCAAGCCAAAAAATTAAAAAAAATTATTTTCTGCGTTTTTGTTAAAATAAACAACAAGAAAGTCCTCGACTCACATGATGTGGTCCCCCAAAACCTTCAAGGTAAAAAATTAAAAAAATTATTTTCTGCGTTTTTTAAAAATGAACAACAAGAAAGTCCTCGACTCACATGATGTGGTCCCCCAAAACCTTCAAGCCAAAAATTAAAAAAAATATTTTCTGCGTTTTTGTTAAAATGAACGACAAGAAAGTCCTCGACTCACATGATGTGGTCCCCAAAACCTTCAAGCTAAAAAATTAAAAAAATTATTTTCTGCGTTTTGTTAAAAGAACAACAAGAAAGTCCTCGACTCACATGATGTGGTCCCCCAAAACCTTCAAGGTAAAAAATTAAAAAAAATTTTTTCTGCGTTTTGTTAAAATGAACAACAAGAAAGTCCTCGACTCACATGATGTGGTCCCCCAAAACCTTCAAGCCAAAAATTAAAAAAATATTTTCTGCGTTTTTGTTAAAATGAACGACAAGAAAGTCCTCGACTCACATGATGTGGTCCCCCAAAACCTTCAAGGTAAAAAATTAAAAAAATTATTTTCTGCGTTTTTGTTAAAATGAACAACAAGAAAGTCCTCGACTCACATGATGTGGTCCCCCAAAACCTTCAAGCCCAAAAATTAAAAAAAATATTTTCTGCGTTTTTGTTAAAATGAACGACAAGAAAGTCCTCGACTCACATGATGTGGTCTCCCAAAACTTCAAGAAGAAGAATAGAAGAATAGAATAGTGTTTATTGAGCGAGAAGAAAAAGAAAAACAAGGAAGAAAAACATCGGCGGGGAGATAAAAACAAGGCACCGAAGTGTCTCTTTCCATGCGTATCCCCAATACTAGTCATGTTTGACGACAATTCTCCAGGACCATCCGGATCGTGGGCACAGAGGATTCATGCGAGTCTTCTAGCTTTCCGTAAGCCAGTTTCAACGCGAAACGTCTTGTCTTTTCCAACTGTTTGATAAGGTAGTCACTCTCCTCTGTACCGAAAGCGCCTCGTAGCCATATGTGAAAACTGGCTGTCACACGTCTTTTAAACGTAGATGTACGTTTCCAGATCCAGATGGAACCTGGTTAAGCTTTTGAGGATCCTCACACTCCTCTTTCTCTGATTTGCTATATGCTCTACGTACGAGCCACGACAGTTAATGGTTGCTCCCAGGTAAGAAAGATTTTTTCTTTTCGAGAGATCCATCACATAGCTACTCATCGCATATGCACAAGACTCCGCATAGCGACTCCCTCTCCGCAACCATGAAATGGTGCTCTTCTCCGGTGCTAGGGTCAAACCCTTCTCTATAGTCCACATCTTTAGCGTTGCAATGTATGATTTCAGTCGTCTCCAAGACTGCGATATCCTTTTCGAGGTATCCATGACCAGGATATCGTCAGCATAGATAACGAGCTTGCCAGTACGTGTCGACGGCAGAGGAATGTCCGCCAAGAAGAGGTTGAACAGAAGTGGACTCAAGATAGATCCCTGCGGGACTCCCCTTCTAAGTTCCACACACCCCGATAGGCGGTTTCCACAGCGGAAATGATTGTCTTCCTGACAAGAAGCTCTCCAGCCATCGATAGGTCTTTATCCCGGCTCCGATGTCATGGATTCTGGAGAGTAGGCCCAGGTGCCACACGCTATCGAAGGCTTTGGCCAGATCCAGACACACCACAGTTAGCCATGCTTCATTTCTGTCAGCACGGGATAATTGGTGCTCTAACTCCCTGAGGCAGTCCCCTGTGGATCTTCCTCCACGAAATCCCCATTGTTCAGGTAAAAGCAAATTTTGTGATTCTATATGACCAGAGAGTCTGTTAAAGACAATCTTTTCCATTGTCTTAGAGAAAGCACAAATGAGGCTAATTGGCCGGTAGTTCTGTGCCAGCAGTGTCGATTTACCAGATTTTGGAATCATTCGAACAATCGTATGCTTCCACGCCGATGGAAGGTGTCCGAACGTCCAGCTGGCGTGAAACAACATAGTCAATGCTCGTATCAAGATTTCAGGGGCCTTCTTTAACAACTTCGGAGGGATGTAGTCGAAGCCAGGCGCCTTGTTCTTCAACCCAGCAATTGCCCTTTCAACCTCTTCCTGTGTTATCGCCCCACATAATGGTCCCTCCGATAATTGCGAAGAGCCAAGCTTCTTCACAATTCGGTCATAAGTCCCTCGTGGAACGGTAGATTCGACCTCTTGAACCTTACTCAGTTGGTTCCTGAGTACTTCCGGGATACGATCAGAGGAGATATATTTCCCGTCTGGTTCTTTTAGTGAAATTTCAAATCCTTTGGCATCATTTCTGGTAAGGCGTTGATATGCTTTCCAGAAATTAGGGTTTCGCTTATCCAGTTTTCTGCATTCAGACCTCCATTTACTTTCGACCTCAGTCTTGGCCATTTTTGCAATAGTAGATTTTATCTTGTCGATCTCCAATTTCAGGCGGCATTTGATTGACTCAACCCGACATCTTCTCCTGCGATTTTCCAGGGTACCTTTCGTTCTGATCAGAGTGACAAGTTTCGAATTCATCCGCTTTTGCGTTCCTTTGGGTTTCCATACATTTTTTAATGCATAAACATCCAGGAATTTTATGATTGACGATCTAAGGTGATCATCGAGATTGTCAATATCATCTCTGCTTCTCAGAGGCTGGGACACGACATTTCGAAGAGAATCCCGCATATATGATTCGAATAAACTCCAGTTCATGTTCACGAGGTTGTAACCAATGAACAAGTCCTCCGTAACATTCATAGTCATCTTTATCAACATCGTTTGCGGCACGTGGTCAGAGCCAATGTCCGCTTCCAACCTCGGTATGTAACATAAAGGACTAATTGATGCCGAGCATAGAAAGAGACCCAAGCGATCAGCCCTGCCTCTGTCTGCATGATTCAGTTCTTCCGATGTAAAGACCGAAAAACCCAAGCTACTGGCCAAGTCCTCAAGGACAGTTCCATCCATATTCGTAGTTTCACATCCATAACTCACATTTTTGGCATTAAGATCTCCTGCTAGGATTGACAGGCAATTTTCCTCAAAGAACGTCCCAATAACGTTTGAATAGCGCCTTAGCGACTTTGAGTACATTCCCCCGACGGTTAGCCAGCCAGCAGTCGTGTGCAGCTCGAGCACAATAAGTTCACAGAGTGACTCCTCCACAATTCTGATGTTTCTTACCTTAAGGTTCGCCCTGTAGTAGACTGAGGTTCCTGTCCCCGCCACTGAGTTTATTTTCCATGGTATATTAATAGACTTATAGCCTTCGAATTCCACCCTCGTAGCTTCCTTCAGCTTAGTCTCATTGATAATCAATATGTGAGACTTCGCTGTGGCCAGCAGGAGCCTCAGCTCCGATGCCCGTCTCGCAAGCGAGCGGGCATTTAGAATTGTCAGAGCAAGGAATCCTTCCGACATGGGTGGCTGACCTCCCGTGGGAGCGCCACCTTTTTCGGTAAAGGGGGTCTGCCTGCTTTCCGTTTGCCACCGGTTTCAGCCGGCTCTGGAGGCGTCCCATCGTCCTCCAGCCGGGCTTCAGGGCTTGGCAGCTGAACTCCAGATTTTGCTACTGCAGTTTTCTTCACTGCTCTCGCCTTCGGGGCGGCGGGTTTTGTTTCTGGGCATGGGTCCGTTTGAATTCCCGTGTTAATGAAGCAGGTCTGACTTCCTGATTCGATCAAGTTCATGACGATAACGTCAGTTTGAACACCAATATCGCATTTCGGATTAAGTAACTTCTTCGACCAAGACATTTGTATGCCAGACATTTGTATTGCATTTACACGATTTCTCTTAGTGGGAGTCACTTCCAGTTTCTTCTTTGTCGATTGTTTCGCCACCGGACAGCCCAACCAGTTCGCCCGGTGTCCATGTGATCCGCAGTTGATGCACGGGAGTTTGACGTGTGTTCCGATCGTACATTGGGTGCGATCGTGTGCATCACCACACAACAAACAGCGCACTGTCTCTTTACAGTATAACGAGATGTGTCCAAATTTGTAACATCGATAGCATTGCCTCTCGGGATTTTTGTACCAGGTAAAACGGATTTGGTTGAAGCCAATTTTAAGACCTAGGGTGATCAACGACTGTGCTTCGTTTCTGTCCTGGATAGTAAGCTTGCCAAGTGGCAGATTTTTCCCATTTTTACTAAATCTTTCCAGTTTGAACCCTGGGGATAGCACTTTCGACAAAAGCCTGTGTAGATCCTCGTTATCAACCCAAAAAGGTAGATTCCTCATCATTAAGGTCGAATCCCTGGGTGTTCGGTGCTCTATTGTGTGCCCATTGTCACCAAAAGGAAGCTTCATTTCCCAATCGTTTTTAAAAGACTCGAAATCCCGTTCCGAATTAAAGACAAGTTCGTATGAGCCATCAAAGCGACGGGAGATTCTCGCCTTGAGGGCAGTTTTCGAATTACAGATGATGTTGGCAACCTCAATTGAATCAAAAGAGGTGTTTGACACACGTACAATTATCGACACTTTCCGATTTTCTTTTTCTTGTTTGAAATTAACATTAATTTTGCTATTTTCAATTTTGCTATTTGCACAACCAGAAACGAAACGCACCAAAACCTTCAAGCTAAAAAATTAAAAAAATTATTTTCTGCGTTTTTGTTAAAATGAACAACAAGAAAGTCCTCGACTCACATGATGTGGTCCCCCAAAACCTTCAAGCCAAAAAATTAAAAAAAATTATTTTCTGCGTTTTTGTTAAAATGAACAACAAGAAAGTCCTCGACTCACATGATGTGGTCCCCCAAAACCTTCAAGCTAAAAAATTAAAAAAATTATTTTCTGCGTTTTTGTTAAAATGAACAACAAGAAAGTCCTCGACTCACATGATGTGGTCCCCCAAAACTTTCAAGCCAAAAAATTAAAAAAAATTATTTTCTGCGTTTTTGTTAAAATAAACAACAAGAAAGTCCTCGACTCACATGATGTGGTCCCCAAAACCTTCAAGCCAAAAAATTAAAAAAATTATTTTCTGCGTTTTTGTTAAAATGAACAACAAGAAAGTCCTCGACTCACATGATGTGGTCCCTCAAAACCTTCAAGCCAAAAAATTAAAAAAAATTATTTTCTGCGTTTTTGTTAAAATGAACAACAAGAAAGTCCTCGACTCACATGATGTGGTCCCTCAAAACCTTCAAGCCAAAAATTAAAAAAAATTATTTTCTGCGTTTTTGTTAAATGAACAACAAGAAAGTCCTCGACTCACATGATGTGGTCCCCAAAACCTTCAAGCCCAAAAATTAAAAAAAAATATTTTCTGCGTTTTTGTTAAAATGAACGACAAGAAAGTCCTCGACTCACATGATGAGGTCCTCCACAACCTTCAAGCCTCGTGAGGCCATTAATTAGCTTAGCTATCTTTTTTCGATGACATAAATTCTTTTTGTTAAATTTTCGTTAAAAAAATAAAATAAAAGCTCTAATTGTTATCGACCATGAATATACTGTGCAATTATCAGATTTTGAAAACCACTAAAAAGGAAAAAGCAAAAATTATTAGAGATTTACATAATTGATTATTTTTAACTGCCGAAACTGACAAATTCGATTATGCTACTGTTTAGATTTCTTAAAGAATGGTAACCCCTGGGTTGTATCTGCAGTGGCTGAAGCTGGTCGTAATTATAGAAAAAAGTCCATTAATAATTGATTGAAAGTCGGATTCTGAGGTGGTGCAGTCTTTGTATTTTAATAGTTCTTATAGACGTGTCACCGCCTTGAAATGCGTGCTTTGGTCATCGCTGAAGAAATCGGGGATTAATTCTTGCAAGAAATGTTTGCATTTCATGTATTTTTAACTAATTAAATTTTTATTTAATTCTAAAAATCAAATTTAACAATTAAATCACTAAATTTTATTAATAAAATAATCTATTTTCTACGATAAAAAATAAGAGAGACACGTTCACAGGATCGGCAAGATCTACTTTGGAGATATTTCGAAGTAGTCGTTCCGATCTAAATTGGACCTTATTTATTGCAGTATAGTGTGAGAGAACTCGTAGTATAGACGTACTTTCATAGATTTGGAAATATGTGGGTATTCTACCCATTTTGATTTTAGTTTTTGAGTGCAAGAATTGAGAGCACTTTTTTGCTCTGCATTTTATCAGTCCCATAGTAATGCTTCGAGATTCTTTGTTCTTATCTAAGTTGTCCATTGGCTTTCTTTTTTGACAGTTGTGAACTATGATTAGTGTTCGTTCACTTTCAGAATCCATTTACTAAATCAGTGGTTCTCAAACTGGGGTACGCGTACCCCTAGGGGTACGCGAAATTCTGTAGGGGGTACGCGAAAATTTTTTGAAAATCTATTTAATTTTCGTTTCAACATAAAAAAGTTATTAATTCTAATTATAATAAAAATCATAATTAAATTAAATAATTAATAATAAAATAAATCTCCACGCTACTAGTTTTTCTTATGAGTTTACCTGTTAACAAGATTCGAAAATACAACGATAGTTATCTCAACTATGGATTTTATTTTGTGATTAAAAACGGTGTGCCACATCCGCAGTGTATTATTTGCCAAAAGATTCTTTGCCCTGAATCCATGAAACCTTCATTACTTTCTCGGCATCAAGTTTCTAATCATTTCGAAACTATCGGAAAACCAAATGACTTTTTAAGAACAAAAAAGATAATATTCGGAAAATAGACGATTCTTTCAATTTTGACATTAATTTTTTACTATCAAAACTCTCTTACATGATTTCATATCGGATCGCAAAAGCCAAAAACCACATACAATTGCCGAGAATCTTATTATACCGTGCATTAAGGACATGTTTGAATGTTTCCCTGGCAATAAATGGAGCATATTGTTCGAAAAATTCCATGTTCAAATGATACCGTCAATAGAAGAATACGAGATCTATCCGAAAACATAAAAGAACAAGTTATTTTCTGGTTAATTATTATTAGGTCATTACTGAAATAAAAAGTGCTGCCTTTAAAAAATTTTCAATTCAATTGGATGAATCAACAGATGTAGCAAATTGCTCTCAGTTACTCGTTTATGTGCGATATATTTATATGGAAAATATTAAGGAGAATTTTTGTTCAACTATTCCTTACCTTTAAACACAAAAGGTTCTGATATTTTCGATGCAGTTAATTGTTTTTTTGAAACAGAAGGTACATTTTTGATTTTTTACTTATGATAGGCCTATTGTGGCAAAATCTTAGTGCATGCACCACAGATGGAGCACCAGCTATGCTTGGATGTAACTCTGGTTTCCGAGGTAGAGTACAATCTGTCAATCCAAATGTAAAACATCTTCACTGTATGTTGCATCGTTGTTTCTTGCTGTGAAGACAATGCCTCTTGAACTTAAAAATGTTCTTGACGATGTTATTAAAATTGTCAATCATATCAAAAAAAGTCCTTTAAATTCGCGAATTTTTTATTCAATTTGTGAAGAATTTGGTTCAGATGAGAAGGTTTTACTATATCACACAGAAGTTCGATGGTTATCCAAAGGAAATGTTCTTTCCAGAGTGCACAGTTTGAAGAATGAAATTTATGAATATTTTCTTCGCGAAAATAAAAATTTATATTTATCAAAGTTATCAAATATGTATTGGGGTGTAATGCTATCTTATTTAACGGACATTTTTTCGCAATTAATGCTTTGAATTTATCGGTACAAACTAAGGGAGTTACCATTGTTGACTTTTTAGAAAAAACAAGGTTTTTTACGAAATAATGCAATATTGTAGGTCTTTTCGTATGAAGCTCCAACTGTGGATAGATAATACAACAAATTCTAATTTTACTATGTTTGATAAGTTGAATGAAAACATTTTCCATCTAAAATTAAATGAAATAGAAAATTTAAAACATCAAATAACTTCCCATTTACTTGGATTGAAGAATGAAATTGAAAAATATATACCTGAAATTAATGAAGTAGATCTTAAGTTTTTGTCAATCCTTTTTCGTAAAAGTTAATGTTTTGCCTTCAAATATTCAAGAAGAAGTTATTGAATTAATAAATTCTTACGAGTCAAAAATCTTATTTGAATCTGCACCATTAATTGAATTTTGGTGTAAAATGACATCAAAATATCACAATATTGGATTTTATATAATCGATTTTTTGCTTTTGTTTCCGACTACATATCTCTGCGAACAAGGATTTTCATCGTTGTTTAATTTAAAATCAGTTCATCGTGCGAGGCTGAATGTTGTTCATGATATTCGGGTGTCTTTCGTCAAAGGATCCAGAAATCGATAGATTAGTGATTGATAACAACACCATCCATCTCATTAATTAATATTTTTTTTCCTTAATTTTTTAAAAATCGATAAGGGGTACGCGAAAAATTATTAGATGGCAAGGGGTACGCAAGGAAAAAAAGTTTGAGAACCACTGTACTAAATACTCCACGGACATGATTGGGATTTTCCTGATCTTTTCAATATCTTTCAAAACATGAAAGTTCTGTTATCAAATTCGGCTTAATTTTCGCTTTTAGATCCG
>NW_021824879.1:12500-17446 GCF_006345805.1 Octopus sinensis | reverse complement strand
ATTTGTTTAATGCAAAACGTTAGCGCACACCTAAATAATGATGATCATGATGACGATGACGACGACGACGACGACGATGATGACGATGACGACAACAACGACGATGATGATAATTTGTAACAGACAAACAAGGCCAGAACTCCTGGCGAAAGAGGATCAGACGATTACATCGAGCCCAGTGCTACATTCACACACACACGCATACACGCACGCACACAAACATGCTCACACACACACACATACGCACACACGTGCACATATGTATGTATATATGTGTGTACGTACATGTATAGTAAAAGTAGTTATATTACCAAAATATCTAGATTTATAAAATATCAAGTAGACGATTTAAAATGTTATGCTTTTAATGCCAACATATTCGGTTCAACTCGGACCTTCTATTCAATGTCGTATTTCAGAGTTAAATATATCAGGCTGAGTAAAAGTAAGCAACGTTTTGAAACATGAAATTCATCACATATTTCAACAATGCGAAAATTTTATTCATCAAAGTAAGTACCATTACAATCAACACATTTTGGCCAGCGAATTACAAGTTTGTTTATTCTGATAACCTTTCCGCTAACGCTTCAGCCGTGTGAGCGAATTTAGTAGACAGAAACTGATAGTCGTGTATCTATCTATCTATCTATCTATCTATCTATCTATCTATCTATCTATCTATCTATCTATCTATCTATCTATCTATCTATCTATCTATCAGTCTATCTGTCTGCCCGTTCGTCCGTTCGTCCATCCATCCATCCATCCATCCATCCTATCTCATCTATCATCTATCTATCTATCTATCTATCTATCTATCTATCTATCTATCTATCTATCTATCTATCTATCTATGTTTGTGTGTGTATTTGTGTTTGTCCCTCCCCCGATAGAATAAGTACCAAGCTTAAAAAAAAGTACTAGGGTCAATCCATTCGACTGAAAAATTCATCAAGGCGGTGCCCCAGTATGACCTCAGTCTAATGACTGAAAACAAACGAGAAAACATTCATTAAAGCAGAAACAGGATAACAATGTTTTGAAAATACATTTTCAGGTTACGTCGTTTTCCAAGTGATATCTCATGTCTGGGAGCCTATAACCGATCTAAGTAGAGACATACCTGTATTTCTAAATATGAAGAGAATTTCTGCTTTTGATTTCGTTTATGACAATATCTAAACACTCGGAACAGATGTAGCTGACTTTGATTCTACTTTTATTAAACGATTTATGATAAGAATGCTTTTTCGAGAATAGTTTGTAGATAAAATAAAAGATAGTCGCAACTTATTTCATGTTAAGGGGATATCAAACTAAATAATTTTCTTATTTTTGTTTCTTCTAGATTTAATATTGTACGATGCTGGGTGTTATATATGTATTCCTGTGAATTCACACCGTTTAAAAGCATCATTACAATAATCTGCAAGGATACATCGTTTGAAGATAGATTTGATAAACATCTGCATCCGTTTCTGACTACCTCGTTTTTATAACTATGGGTCGCGGTAGAAAGAATATTAATGTAAATATTCGTTTCGGCTTAAAATTATGTTCACAACGTTTACAACGGATCTTCTAGTCTTTATTTATTTACCGGTACGTGAACAGAGGAATACTGACTGTTAAATTTTATCTTCAAATCTTTACTTTCGTAGCCACATATCACATACCTCATAATCCACACGGTCGTTCTCACTGTGTTATGTCACTCCAGTAAATCTTAAAATATGTAGATTCAAAAATATCTTGTCGGTATATTTTCTTCCATATATTCTTCGATCTAATCATGACAGTATTGTCTACAATCAATTACTCGAAAATTTCAGCTTACGTAATGACAACGACGATGATGATGATGATAGTTATTTCAAATTTTTGCCACAAGGGCAGCTGGAAGGAGATATGGGATGAGTCGATTCATCGACCCCAGTATTTAACTGATACTTACTTTATCGACCTCAAAAACATGAAAGGCAAAGACGGCCTTGGCTGAATTTGAACTCAGAACATAGCAACGCGCGAAATATAGCAAGGAATTTCGTTCAGCACGTTAATGATTCTGCCAGTTCGCTGCCTTAATAATAACAATAATAATAATAATAATAATAATAATAATAATAATAATAATAATAATAATAATAATAATAATAATAATAACAATAATAATAATAATAATAAAAATAATAATTATTATTATTGTTATTATTGTTATTATTATTATTATTATTATTATTATTATTATTATTTTATATTATTATATCATTATTATTATTATTATTATTATAGGCGCAGGAGTGGCTGTGTGGTAAGTAGCTTGCTAACCAACCACACGGTTGCGGGTTCAGTCCACTGCGTGGCATCTTGGGCAAGTGTCTTCTGCTATAGCCCCGGCCGACCAATGCCTTGTGAGTGGATTTGGTAGAACAGAAACTGAAAGAAGCCTGTCGTATATATGTATATGTGTGTGTGTTTGTGTGTCTGTGTTTGTCCCCCTAGCATTGCTTGACAACCGATGCTGGTGTGTTTAGGTCCCCGTCACTTAGCGGTTCGGCAAAAAGAGACCGATAGAATAAGTACTAAAAGGTGGTGCTCCAGCATGGCCGCAGTCAAATGACTGAAACAAGTAAAAGAGTAAAGAGAGTATTATTATTATTATTATTATTATTATTATTATTATTATTATCATTATTTTTATTTATTAGCCACTAGGGCTGACATATAGGGGACGATAATTAGACTTGGACAATGGGGATTTTATATAGAAACAACGAGTACACAGTTAAAGCAATAACAATGATATTCAACAAAAAGAATATACCAATTACATTTCCTGGAGTTGGCTCAGGTACCCCCACCTATCCTGAGCCACTCGACGCTTCGTGGGCATCTGGGAAGAGCACCATTCTCCCTCTCAAATTCATTAGCCTATAGGCACATTATTAGAGTAGGTCCACTCACACGGGCCCTTTTCGCTACATTCACCCACCTTTTAGCAAATATACTGGGAGGTAGCCCTTCTCTCTCAACCCTCATCTTCCTTTCCAAGTGAGATTTGGAAAAGTTGATGAGGGATTTCCCGAAGAGAAAAGTGTCTGTCTTCAGTCCTTTCAGCCTGGTTCACCATACAAACTCTTTCGTTACTGCTATCTCACAGAGGAAAATTGCCTGCTCGTCCAGACCGATGAAAAAGCGGCGGATCGATCTTCACTATGGACTCGGCCGATAGCCGGATCCGTCCCACACGCGATAACAGCTCTTTACTCTTTACTCTTTTACTTGTTTCAGTCATTTGACTGCGGCCATGCTGGAGCACCGCCTTTAGTCGAGCAAATCGACCCCGGGACTTATTCTTTGTAAGCTCAGTACTTATTCTATCGGTCTCTTTTGCCGAACTGCTAAGTGACGGGGACGTAAACACACCAGTATCGGTTGTCAAGCAATGCTAGGGGGACAAACACAGACACACAAACACACACACGCATACATATATATACATACATATATACATATATATGACAGGCTTCTTTCAGTTTCCGTCTACCAAATCCACTCACACGGCATTGGTCGGCCCGGGGCTATAGCAGAAGATACTTGCCCAAGATGCCACGCAGTGGGACTGAACCCGCAACCACGTGGTTGGTTAGCAAGCTACTTACCACACAGCCACTCCTGCGCCTGTTGAACATACTCTACAAGTCAGTAATGCAAGAACACTGATCGAGTGCGTGCAGAACGGTTTTGTCGCTCTGTGTGCATCTCGGGCAGGTCCGTCTGACAGCACTTCCGTACCTGTAAAGTTTATCTCGAACCGGTAGTGCCTCCCGATAGCACTGCCAAACTAGGGATTTCTGGAAGTTATCCATCGTCCCCTGATCGAAATTCCTCCTGAACAGACTGGTTAGTTCGACTTCGTTAACGTCTAGCGTCTCTCGAAGTGCGTTATCACTCTTTCCTTCCACCAACTCTCTATAGAACTCAAGAGTGGATGTTCTACAGATTGCATAGCCTATCTGGTAGAGGGAAGTGAGTGCCTGGCAACATTCCAGATGCCAGTCACCCTGCCTCGGTCTCTTCTTGACTCAAGACTGAAGCTCAGTCAAGGAAACGAGCTGTGGAAAGGCCTGTTTGACAAACGGTAACCATACCTGATCACCGTTTGGGCAGAATATCTGGGGATGCCACAGCCTCAGTGCATATCTGTGCATCATTAGCACGGCAATAAATATTGTCTTTCTGTACTTTGTTACATTGGTGACGCATAGTCATTTTGGAAGATTAATTTATTTTTCGTTTGAGTAACAGAAAAAAGGTTTTGAAAAAGATCCTATGTATCACGCTGAGATAAACAAATTCATAAATACGGTGTTGAATAGTTCCCTTATGGAAAAAAAGTTAAGGGCCATTTAGCTGGGTTTTTTAGCACATCTCCACCGTTGGGATCTTTAAAAATAGTTTTCTATTACTCAAACGGAAAATAAATAAATCTAAAGATTTTTTTCTCAAACTTTTTCCACTGAAGTAAAAAAGTAATTTATGAATTCATTTCTCTTCGAAAGTCCTCACCTCACATCCTCGAAAAAGTTTTATTTTCCACAAATTTCTTTATAATCGTAATCTATGCCATTTGAAAAGTATTTATATAAAATTTCATTGAAAAATATTCATTTTCCTAAAAGCTATGAGGGAAAAAAATCGGATCTTGTGTGCGAATTTTCCCAAAAGTTAACATACATCAGAAATGACTTTTCGATCAATTCACAACGGTCGAGCAATGTCAGGTTGTTCAATACCCTGTTGAATTTCTAAACAGATTTAAACCCAGTGGGATGCCGCCGCATAACTCGTCACTAAAACTGGGTGCTCCCGTTATGTTGCTTAGGAATCTTGACCCACCTCAACTGTGTAATGTAAATTGTTACTTCTATGAAACCCCATGT
>NW_021824879.1:0-5000 GCF_006345805.1 Octopus sinensis | reverse complement strand
CTTTTGTTTTTTGCGTAAACTCTCCCTATATATATATATGTATGCATGTATATATATATATATATATATATATATATATATCATCCATGTGATAGCGTCTTATCAAACTACTTCATTTTGTGAGCTTTATCTCGCTGGAGAAAGATGTTGCGGTTTGCCGCTCGCAGTCTCTTGAATATCTCATGAGGTTGGGGAATTTATGTGGCTATTTGATTTATATTTTTGGCTCCTATTTCTAACAGTTGTAGGTGTTATTTTTAACCCTTATTTATGTATTCTACCTTTTGATTTTTAATTGCTCTACCCACCTATATTATTATATATTTAATATATCGTAACATATCAATTTATCGTTATAATATCTTCTTGTAATTGTTATATACATACATACACGCATACATACATACATACATACATACATACATACATACCATACATCACACAACAGCACTGACCACTTCTCAGACCCACATTTTCACTCCACACATACAGACACGCACACCTGAAGATCATCAGCCCTCTTCCGCACGCATATACGAACTCTCTTATACATACGTACACGTACCTTCGTTTTGGGATCATCATCACTTTATTATCTCCCCTTCTTCTTAGCTCTCCTGTGTGACCCTTCTGTCCGGCCTTCGCCATGATAGATCGCTAGCCACTACACATTTTTAAAATTCTCTCCTTGTTTCTTTCTGTGTTCCATTCTGTGGAAGAGCTTAGGCTCGAAACGTTAAAGACTTTTTCATTTCCCGAGCGTTATACTAATACATTTGTTTGTTGTATACGCCACCTGTCTTCGTCTTTTGTTTTTTTGTGAATTTTCCCCCACCTATATATGTGTGTGTGTGTGTGCGTATATATATATGTATATATATATATTAATTATTAGGGATGGAAGCAAAATTAACACTAAGTGGTAATCTATTTCCAATCCAAATTAACATGGATCTCTTCTTAGACTACCGATTACGGCGTTATTAGCGTTGAGATATCTCCTCATATAGGCGCTTAGTGTATAAAACCAGACTAGATCGTAGTAGACCAGAACTGTCTTCCATATGCGCTGGAATTCCGATATCATGTGATTTCATTCTACAGGAGATCATCAGAAGGGGGCATCCGGTCAACGCATAGTATCAAATCTCGCTGAATATCAGCATCTTTTCAGATACTATTATCGCAAATAGCCAATAGGCTTAGGCGCAGGTGTGGCTGTGTGGTTAAGAAGTTTGCTTGCTGACAATATGGTTTCGGGTTAATTCTCACTCCCTGCAACTTGGACAAATACTTTCTACTATAGCGCCGGGCTGATCAAATCCTTGTCTGTAGATTTGGTTGACGGAAACTGAAAGAAGCGCATCGTATGAGCGGGAGTATTTGTCTGTGTGAATATGAGAGTACGTAATTGTTTTGCATGTAAGATACACCCATATTCCATAAAAAAGACTAGTTTATTATTATCAATTAGAACGGTTCGAACCCGTCCACGTCTTTCTTCATCAGTAATCTGAAATGATATATAATGATAAAATGTATTCAGAAGTCTTTAACCGATTAGTATATCCCAGTTTCATTACTTGTCTTCGATGATATTCGACGAATATGAAATACCGAGTTACTCTTCCCACACACAATATTTACACACACACACACACACACACACACACACACACACACACACACTCACACACACACACACACATATACATACCATAGGCTTCTGCTCAGTTTCCGTCTACTGAAATTCACACAAAAGGTGTTTGACAGGCTGGAACTCCAAGAGAAGACACTTGCCCAAGGTGCTGCGCATTACAACTGAACACGAAAGCTTTTAATGAAATTTTTCATAATTTCGTCTTTTATTCTCTATTCTAGATACCTTGCGAGGTACATCAATATTTTATAAATCTATCTAGCTGTCATTTAATAAAAAGCTGGCGGGAGACGAACGGGACTGAAATTGTTGCTATTCCTGGCAATGAACTCACATTCTGATATCAACTCACTTAAATGTATCTGCTGGTGCCGTCCAGAAAGATTTGTCACAGTTTTATTTGACAAGAGGACGTACGTGGGGCCCAAACTCTTAACACCCATGATTGCATGAGTCATAGTTGACAGAGATATATAAATGAAGCACAAAGATAATAAGAGGTTGATTCTGAGACGTCTTCAGTTTGGTTATCAGGCACTCCGACGCTTGCGAAGGCGCGTGGCTTAGTGGTTAGGATGTTGAACTCATGATCGTAAGGTTGTGGTTTCGATTCCTGGACCGGGCGATGTGTTGTGTTCTTGAGCAAAACATTTGACGTTGCTCCTGTCCACTCAGCTGGCAAAAATGAATAATCCTGCGACGGACCAGCGTCCCATCCAGATGGGGAATTTCTACACCACTGAAACCGGGAAACCGGCTCTTATGAGCCTAGCATGGCTCGAGAAGGAACATTATCATAACTCCGATGCTACGACGACGAGGGTTCCAAGTTAATCCGATCACCGTGCACGTGAAATTAAAGTGCAAGTGGCTGAGCATTCCACAGTCACGTGTACACTTAATGTAGTTCTCATGGAGATTCAGCGTAACACAGAATGTGACAAGGCTGGCCCTTTGAAATACAGATACTATTCATTTTTGTCAGCTGAGTAACTGGAGCAACCTGAAATAAAGTGTCTTGCTCAAGGACAGAACGCGTCGCCGGAAATCGAACTCAAGACCATACGATCGTGAGTCGAATACCTATTCCTTTACTACCCACAAGGGGCTAAACACAGAGGAGACAAACAAGGACAGACATAGGTATTAAGTCGATTATATCGACCCCAGTGCGTAACTGGTACTTATTTAATCGACCCTAAAGGACGAACGGCAAAGTCGACCTCGGCGGAATTTGAACACAGAACGTAGCGGCAGACGAAATACTGCTAAGTATTTCGCCCGGCGCGTTAACGTTTCTGCCAGCTCACCGTGAGTCGAATACCCTAACCACTAAGCCACGCACTTTCACAGTCTGGTTATAAGACCATCTAAGAATAAACGCATTTTTAATCGCCAGCAAATTTGCCAGCTTCATAAAAATTGAGCTAGATGGAATTTCGTTAATTAATGTTTAGTGAGAAGACGTCCATTAAAGCACCTCAACTACCAAGTTCAATAGACAGTATATTTTCTTTTGCATCGTCCATTAAATTTCGTTATAATCTATGCGTATTTTTTAACCATTTATAGATGCAGGCGTGGCTGTGTGGTAAGAGGGTTTCTTCCCAATCACATGATTCCGAATTCAGTTCCACTGCCTGGCACTGTGGGTAAATGTCTTCTATAGCCTTGGGCCTACCACAGTCTTGTGAAAGGATGTGGTAAACGGAAACTGAAAGAAACCTGTCGTATCTGTGCATATGTGTATGAGGGTGTGTATGTGTTTGTGCTCCAGCACCGCTTGACAACCGTTTTGGCGTGTCCCCGTTACCTAGTGGTTCGGGAAAAGAGACCGAGGATTTTTTCGGTTTGAAAGGCAGTTTTTAAAATTAATTTCCACGTAACTAGACACTTTAAAACTTCGTATACTGGTAGAATGTGTTTATAAAACATCTTTTTCTCTTGGCTTTATTGAGAAAATTCTATAGTTTGTAAGATATTTGTTGTTTTTTCTTCAATTTCCGCAATTTCAACAACCAATTAATGACGTCTATTGAGGTGAAAACATTGTGTACCGTATAAATATGTCCCACTAAGAAATAGATTGGGTTTATTTACATTTCTGAAGAAAAAACGATACCCTTCCCCCCACCCCTAACCCTAACCCTAAAACAGCTTGAAATGCAATAGATCGATACTAGTGTCATAATTATAGGTGACAATTTCATTTGACACCGCTAGAAAAAACTGCCGTTCAAACCGAAAAGATCCGAGACCGATAGTATAAGTACCAGACTTCAAAAATAATAAGCACTGGGGTAAATTTATTTGACTAACAATCTTTTAGGAGGTACTCCAGCATGGCCACAGTCTAATGTCTGAAACGAATTTAAAATAAAGTATGAGAGATGTTCTAATTCACTATATAAGACATCTCACTGATTTATAGCCCGGGTATAACCACTGGCTACAGGGCTACAAAACGAATATTATATTCACTCCGTACCGCGGAAATCACGAGCGATACACGTGTTAAAGACTGTTAGAATATTCATTATATTTCCATTTATGGATTTTTTTTTTAACCATTTATTTATGTTTTTTTCTAGATTATATTTGAAATTATACTATATAACGGACAAGAAATTAAATTTTGAAAGCAGTCTAGCAGAAAGGTTGGGTATTTTACCCTTATAAGACGGTAAAAAGTTCTAGTACAGAGAGACAAGAGGGTATCGCTGTTAGTTGGAGAGGTTTGGAAGGTGAAAGGGGAGAACAAAATATAGTGTCGGAAAGAAACAGGAAACACTAAGCTTAGAGAAGTTAGTATGAGTTAAGGCACCTGTGAACCTAACAGGAGGACTGAACAGGCGGCAATTGAGAAATTAGCTATTAGCGATAGAGGAACGAAAAGCTAAAAATGTAAAATGAAAAATCTGACAAAATGAAAGAATGAAGAAAATGATGAAAAGCTGAGGCATTGTAAAAGGATGAGATTTTAATGGATTACATGAACTGTGAAGATACCCTCGGAAATCCTCGTTTAAAATTCCAGAAAGTTTTTCAGAAAATTTCAAAAATTTCTCAAACATTTTTCAAACATTCCCCCCAAAAGTCTCTTTGGGACAATACAGAAATTGTCCAAGGTCTGACGATTTTAAGATAGATTCCTCTATTTACATAATATCGAGGTCTCTTTCATTCTTTTGTTGTCTTAACATTTTTATCAATATTTATATATATATATATAAAGTTAATCGAAACATGAAAGCACAAAAAACACAACGCGAGGACGTGGAACAAATATAGTATTATTGGACGCCCAGGAAGAAGGAGGGTTTTAACGTTTAAGCGGAGC
>NW_021824878.1:12500-17587 GCF_006345805.1 Octopus sinensis | reverse complement strand
AGGAAGAACCTAATTATATTTGATTGGAATTAAGCGAGATTTCACTTTCATAAAAAATATGTTATTCATTCGTATTAATGTTATGAATATGTTAGCAATATATTACTGATATGTATTAATATGTATTAATAAGTCAGCAATTGGTGTTTGATTGCGGTTTAAAAACTCAAAACGAACAATACCGCGGTGGTTCCACCATACACACGACATAACCATCCTCCTCTGGAGCTCAGCTTTTGTGGTCGGTTGTCGAGATTTATCCTTGTCAATCCACTGCCTTTTGCGATGAACATTGTCATAAAATATCCCCTTTTTCATTACCTGTAATGATATTAGTAAGAAATGGGTCATTTCTCTGCCTTAAAAAAGACTTGTCGCTATGGACATGCGACCTTCCCTATTCTTCTTACTAAGTATACGGGGGGAACCGAACACCCAGCTTGCATTCTTTCCCTATGTTTTCCAAGTGGCGGCAGATGGTGGATTGGGATGTGTTGAGGTCAATTGCTACTTCCCGAGTACTTTTACAAGGATTGAATTCTGCTAATTCTCTTAAAGCATCTAGATCGAAGTCTGAAGAAGTTCTTGGTCTGATTTGATCTCTCAATAAAATAATCTAAGAAACGAAACTTTAAAATCAAATTTCGCACTTGCCGGTCAATAATGCCACCTTCTTCAGAGACACTGTGCCATTCCTTAGTTAATTTTCTGGCATTTTTCCTATTCTTAATCTCCCACAACATCACATGTCGAAAATGCGCTTTCAGTTTATCCATTTTAGGGGAGTGAATTTTGGTATTAAACTATGATGTGCACGCTTTCACTGCTTAAATATGAAGGTCGGATGAGATTCTTTTAAAAACGGTGGTTTCCATTTGAATATTAAGCAACCGAAGTTCGAAAAAACGTAAATAATTTATGATTGCAACCCAATATATATATATGTATATATAATATATATATATATATATATATATATATATATATAATATATATATATATATTAAAATTGGAATTTAGGGTATCTAAGAGATACCACCACGCTGGAAATAGCAGTCAAAACATGGGTGGTTTTAGAGTCAGGTTTTGACTGGTATTTCCAGCGTGGTGGTATCTCTTAGATAACCTAAATTATAATTTTAATAATGATTATTACCCTTGAAAGTTTTTGTTCCCATGCTGGCCACTTGATAAGATCGATATTTTAATTAACGATGTATGTATGTATATATATATATATATATATATATATGTATGTATATTTGTATATATATTTATGTATGTATATATATATATGTATATATATATATGATATATATATATATATCATTTGACTGCGGCCATGCTGGAGTACCGCTTTTAGTCGAACAAATCTACTCCAGGACTTTGTAAGCCTAGTACTTATTCTATCGGTCTTTTTTGCCGAACCGCTAAGTTACGGGATATAAACACATGAAGATCGGTTGTCAAGCGATGGAGGGACGAATAGAGACACGAACACACACACATAAACATATATGTATATATATATATTCGACGGGCTTCGCTCAGTTTCCGTCTACCAAATCTACTCACAAGGCTTTGGTCGGCCCAGGGCTATTGTGGAAGGCACTTGCCCAAAAGCGCAACGCAGTGGGACTGAACCGGAAACCATGTGGTCGGGAAGCAAGCTTCTTACCACACGATTATAAAACAAATGTAAAAACATGCAGCAGTAAGCATAAAGGTAGACTGATAGAAGCTTGAGCAAGTAAAAAGCTGCGAGTATTTAGGACAAAGAACACTGGTTTTCAAAACATTTTTTTTTTGCTCTGAGGCAAGGACGTGAATAGGCGTTTTTTTTTACTAATTTTGATGCGATGAATTCAGTTTTCTGAACAGTTTTGTTCTATCACCTCTCGTTTTTTGCTTTTGCTTTCACATTTCCCATTTCAATTATACTGCATATAAATTCAAAATATGTTATTTCATCTGTTACGAAGGCATATTACAGAAAAAAACCAGCATAAATACAGAACTTTGATGGAACAAAATTACACACAAAACATAGTACAGAAGATAGTTGGGAGAGATTTTTTTTTGGGGGACAACTTTGTGTACTTTGCCTCCGGGATGTCACGCAAGAACATTCAGCAAAAGTCTCCTATCAATCTAGGGTTCCCCTTGCCTTGATAGTTTCTCTTCATCTCAGTAATATCTTGGTGGAACCTTTCTCCATGCTCATCACTCATTGCGCCAAGCTTTAGAGGGAAGAAGTTGTGGTGGGAGTGGAGAAGGTGAATTTTGAGTGACATTCGGCATCCCACATCCTCATAAGGCTGTAACAACTTCTCCATGCACTCTTGGTAATTTAGTACGAAAGTGTTGCCAAGGAAACCATAGCAGACTCACTAAAATGCCTCCCATGCTCTCAGTTCCTATAAGGTAAGAAGCTGCTCAAAGTCGTTCTTATCCTTCAGCACCTCTCCGATCTGAGGTTCGACGATGATGCCCTCATTGAGCCTAGCAGAACTCAGAGCTGGTAAAAGAGTTCACAAGTGTTGGAAGGCAGCGCCATTTTTGTCCACGAAATTCTTCATTAAACCAGGCTTGATATAAAGAGGAGGAACAAGCAGCTCGTTCCTATCCACTAAAGGATTTCCTTGGACATTGGGAATAAAAATACTGTTAAGCTTGACCACTGTCTGTCTGTCTGTCTGTCTGCCTGTCTCTCTCTCTCTCTCTCTCTCTCTTTCTGTCTCTCTCTGTCAATCTATCTAGATGTCTTTTTAGCTGTCTATCTGTCTATCTATCTATCTATCTATCTATCTATCTATCTATCTATCTATCTATCTCTCACTCTCTCCTCTCTCCCTCTCTCTCTCTCTATGTATATATATATCCGTCTTTCTAGCTTCCTTTCTATATAAAATGAATAGATGCAAGTAACTGAGGTTCTCATTACACACACACACACACATACACACATAAAGATATGTAAACATGTATTATGTATGTGTGTATGTACGCACACACACACGCACACATACACATGTGTGCAAATATATATCATGGAAAAGCATATATTTATTTCTATATATACATGTGTACGTATATAAACAAGCTGAAGAGTTGTACGTGTATATGTGTCTCCATATATTTGTGAGTGTGCGTATGACTATGTGTAAACATGTGAATACGGTTGCATATATCAATAAATATGTAATGCATTTGTGTAAATACACACACACACACACACACACACATATATATATATATCTATATATATATATGTATATATAATATATATATGTATACATATATATATGTATATATAATATATGTATATATATAATATATATGTATATATATATATATGTATAGATTATATATATGTTATATATATATATGTATATATATATATATGTATATATATATTATATGTATATATATATATATATGTATGTATATGTATGTATATGTACACTTATATAGATATGGATGTAAACACACCTGTCCATACACATATCCAAACCCATGAAAAATATGTATGTAGTCGAATCAAATAACAGACATGATAATCTCAAAGAAATCTACCGGACTCTCGTGTGTGTATATAGTTTATGTATAACAAACACGTATAGGTATTAATTGCATGAGAATTCACGATTCGCGTATCGAAGCGTTCTGTCGAAAATATATCGTTTCTTTTGGTTAGCGATAAAATATAAACCACAAAATACAAAATAAGCATCAAACTCAGATGGAAGTTGTCCCACGGGCCAAAAGAACGCGCAATATGACAGTTGGACAAATATAGGATTCTTTTGTTGTATATGTTGATCTCTGGGCCTCTGTGAGTTCCACCAGAAACCCTAACATCGTCCGCCTTATCTCTTACATTTCTTTATAGTTCGGCGTGTGGTGGTGCTGTAGGTGGTGGTGGTGATCACAGTGTTAGTGGAGGGGTTAATGGTGGTAGTGGTGATAGTAGTGTTTGTGGTGGTGGTGGTGATGTTGGCAGTATTAATAGTGGTAGAAATGGTAAGGTTAGCGTTGATGGTAGTGTAGGTGGTAGTCTTCTTAGCGGTGGTCTTTTGGTGGTGGTATTAGTGGTGATGGTTGTGCTGGTGGTAGTAGCCTTAGTGTTTCTCTAGTGGCGGTACGGTTCGTTTCTCTCTCCTTCATTTTTCCTCTTTATTTCGTTCATTCATTCTTTGTGAAGTTCCGTCAACACAGCACCGTCTATTGTTGGCGTGGGGGGGGGGGGGTCGCCGGGGACGGCGACAGCTTCTTTCGCTTAGTCTTTCCTTCTTTCTCTTATTCTTTCCTTCATTCTTTTCTTTCTCTCTCCTTCGATTCCTTTTTCTTTCCGTTTTCTTTCACACTCTTCCTCCTCCTCTTACCCAACCCTTTTCTTAGTCTTTCTTTCTTAACATTCTCTCGTCTGTCCTCTTCTTTCTCCCTTTCATTCTTCCTCTCTAGCTCTCCATCGTTTCTTCCTTCTTACAATAGCTCTTCACTCTTTCGTTCCGTTGTTCCGCTGTACATTTCTTTCTTTTTTTCTTTCTTTGTTTCTTTTTTTCTTTCTTCCTTCCCTTTCTTCCTTTTCTTTCTTTCTTTCTTTCTTTCTTTCTTTCTTTCTTTCTTTCTTTCTTTCTTCTTTCTTTCTTCTTTCTTTCCTTCTTCTCCCATTTCCTTCTTTCTTTCATTTTCTTCTGTTCTTCCTTCCTTCCTCTCTTCCTTTGTTTGTTTGTTTCTTTCTTCCGTTCTTTCTTGTTTTTCTTCTGCTTCTTCCGTTCTTTCTTTCTTTCTTTCTTCTTTCTTTCTTTCTTTCTTTCTTTCTTTCTTTCTTTCTTTCGTTCTTTCTTACTTTCTTTCTTTCCTTCCTCCTTTCATTCTTTCTTTTTTTCTTCTGTTTTTTCCTTTCTTCTTTCTTTCTTTCTTTCTTCCGCTCGTTCGGTCGTTCGTTCGTTCGTTCCTTCCTTCCTATACTAAAACTTCGCCCCAAAACTTTCCCCACCCTCAATATATTCTCATCTGATCGATGGTTCTCTTATCTATATTCTGTTATCATTAGTATTACTGTTGTTGAAAAAAAACCCCAG
>NW_021824878.1:0-10000 GCF_006345805.1 Octopus sinensis | reverse complement strand
ATGGTAATGATAATAATGTTAATAATAATTTCATTTATTTGCCGCAAGGGCGAAGGATGAGACTGACATAAAGTGTGGGGGGTTACATAAAATAATGAAATGATAAAAACAATGGAAGAAAGTAAATATACAAGGTATACACAGAAAAAGATGGGACATATGCATAGTATAGAAAGGTAAAGAGAAATGGTGGTGAGGATGATAGAGATGTGGCCTTCCAGGTACAGGAACGCCCTTAGGTATTATAGAGGAACCCCACTGTCCGAGATTTTTCTGAAACCCTAGGGGCAAGTGCCCTCTCCAATTCCTTCTCTCCGACTCACAGGTCTACACTTAAAGATGTCTACATCCACTTTTGCCATTTTTGCAACTTTCACTCACCTTTCAATAAACTCACTCGAGTACAGCACTTCTCTCTCCACTCTCAGTTTCCTTTTTAATTGAAACTTGAAGAAGTCAATGAGAAATCTACCAAAGAGGAATGTATTTGTCCTCATAGCTTTCAGCCTTGTCCACCAAACAACCTCTGTCGCCACAACCACCAGGCAAAGACGAACTGACTTGCTTACCCGACTAAAGGAGGGCGTCAGTGCAATCGGCTGACAGACGGATTCGTCCCACACGTGACAGCAGCTGTTCAACATAACCCCACAAGTCAGCAATGCCATGACAACCCTTACGTGACTGTAGAGTTTGTTTTGAAGCAGCAGAGCTCTCCCATAATACTACCAAGCCAAGGATGTCTTGGAATTATCCAAAGGCCCCGATCCAAATGTCCACCGGATATGACCAGCTAATTGATTCTTCTCAATGCCCAGAGTTTCCCCGAGGACGTTGTCGCTCTTGCCTGCCACTAATCCCCAACAGAACGCCAATATGGAACGTCCACCAACCGCAATGCCCAACTGGCAGAAGGCTGTGAACGTTTGTGACACTCCAAATGCCAAGTGCCCTTTCTCGATCTACGCTTAGTCCAGGATTGTAGCTCCGTCAATGAGACGAGCTACAGAAAAACCCTGCTAATGAAACGCAGGAGATAGTGCAACCTCGGCGCATGTCTGCGCATCATTAGCCACGGCATGCCTAGTCCTCCACTCAGCGGTTGCTGGCGGCATATGGACCGTCTGACAAGCCGAACACGCCCCTTCCAAAGAAAACAGAAGAGCAAGTGATCCAGCTTGACCAACCATGAAGCAGGGCAAGGGACGATGGTCGGGCAGTAATAGATGACGGGAGCGATGTATGAATTCCTTATCTCCACCTGAACCTTCAGGGACAGCTTCCTCTCAGCCCAATTTTGGGTGAGATTGGTCACCCTGTTCGTCACCACTCCCCATTTCTTGTCCACCTGAGGATCCGGATCAAACGGTACTTCCATCCAACGCCCTACGACGCTGTTAGACGGCATGGACCTGCCCCTCCGGGTGCCGAACTTCAGGCCTACTGACTTTCTGGTTAAGCTTAGCTCCCATCACTGTTTCCTACTCACATAAGGTCCTGTCGATCATCTTGATCTCCGATATGTCCGACACTGTTACGGCGACGTCGTCCGCATAAGCTGACACGAACCTTTTACATCCTGGTTCACGCAAAACGCCCCTTGAAATATCCAACTTCTTTAGTAATTGCTCGAGAGCTAGCACATACAGCAGGAACGAGAGTGGGCATCCTTGACGGATCGAACATGTGATACTAAACGATTCCAATAGGCGATCATTTATTTTGATCACCCAACAAATGTGTTAGCAATCCAGCCTCTGAAAATGAGACCGAAACCAGCCGCCGCGAGGACAGCCTCCAAACAATGATGGTTTCCCCATGAAAAGCTTTTAATTGACCCAAATTGATCATGGCTCCACCCATGCCACATCCCTTACCTACCCTCTATATGTAGTGCGTGAGGTGGAGGTCATCGTGGATAGATCTGTTTAGGATAGCGCTTGTCTGAGCGTCACCGACAAGCATATCGACAAGTGCCAATCTCTTGGCTAACACCTTGGCCAAAATCTATTTGTTCCCCCTTGTTTAGGTCCTTTCTCAACCGCACCACCGCATCACGGCTCACACCAATGGGAATTTTCCTGTTCTGATGCCAGTTGCACTAGACAACCGCCAAGAGTGTACCGAACAAGCTTTGAAAATAAAGTTCTAAGTGAAGACCATCCAGGTCCGGTGACTTCTCCCTCGTGCAGTCAGTCATCGCGTCCCGTATGTCTTCAGCTTTTATCGGCATTTCGCAGAACTCCGCAATCCCGGCTGAACAGCACAACATACCGCCGAGGCAGGAGGAGAAATTCCCCACCCCGCGTCTCCGACTCACCGTGCGTTTTGCACCACGAACATACATACATGCTACTCGGGGTGCGAATCTATATATGTATTTGCTGCTGTTGCCAGTTGGTGCTGTTTTTGTTATGGTTCGTTGTTGATTTAGTTGTGGTTTTGGGTGACCCGGGGTTGGTATTAAGATGGTTGTATGGTTCCTTGTCGTTTGTTGGGGGGGGGGGAAGCTCTCAAATAGCTAGTCTCCCTTTATACCCTTAACCATGACGTGCAGCTCTTCCTATCTCAGAAGGTGAATGAGGTCTGAGATCTTGTAGATCGTGTCTGGGTTAAAGTGAAGTAACAACTCCACCCCAATCCCAGAACAAGTTTCACGTGTCCGCTTCACCCCCAGGAGGCTGTTTCTCCCTTCCAAAACAATACACGCTAAAATCCACGGTTTTCTATTGTGTATCACAGATGAGATAGCTCATGGTCATACAGATATTTTTATGAATGTCTTAGTGCTTACGAACAGAATCATGTTCGGGGAAGATATAGAATTTATTAAAATATATATTTAGAACACATTATCTGTTTTAGTAAATAGCTCAATATAAGGCAGTGACCCGACAGAAGTGTTATCATGGAGGGCAAAATGCTTTGTGGCTTTTCGTCCGTCCTTACTTTCTGAGTTTAAATTCCGCCGAGGTCGACTTTACTTTTCATCCTTTCGAGGTCGATAAAATAAGTACCAGTGGAGTACTGGGGTCGATGTAATCAATTCATCACATCCCATCAAAAATTGCTGGGTTTGTGCCAAAGTTTGAAACCAATATATAACTCAATGTCTGAATATCTGCTATTAAGTGACTCTTGATCGTATATATATATATATATACGGTCAAGAGTCATATATATATATATATATATATATATATATATATGTATATATATATATATAGATATATATATATATATATATACATACATACATACATACATACATACATACACACATATATATATATATGTATGTATGTATATATGTATGCACTCACACACACTCTCTCACATATAAATATACAGGGGTTGGACAAAATAATGGAAACACCTTAAAATTTCAAAGAAATTTATTTTAATATGGGGTAAGACCGCCTTTGGCAGTAATCACAGCTCGAATTCTACGAGGTATGCATTTATACAAAGTTTGAATTGTTTCCAAAGGAATTTTTGTCCATTCTTCAGCTAAAACAGTCTCCAGTTCTTGTAGTGATGACAGTGGAGGATATCGACTCCTTACTTGTTTTTCTCAAATGCATCATAAATGTTCAATAATATTGAGATCTGGGGACTGTGGTGGCCAGGTAAGATGTTCAACTTCACTAGAATGTTCCTCGTGTCATTCAGTAACAACTTTAGCTGTGTGAATTGGTGCATTATCATCCTGAAATATTGCGTTTCCTTCCGGAAACAGTTCCGCAAACATAGGACGAATTTGATCAGATAAAATGCTTAGTCTTGACTATTAATTCTGCCATGAAGAGAAACCATTGGACCGTCAGATTCCTCCCCGCCCCGATCATCACAGATCTTCCTCCATGTTTAACAATTGGAAGAAGGCAGTTTAGTCTAATGCTTCTTTTGGTTGTCTCCACACGTATACTCGGTCGGTGGTCTGAAATAAAGTAATGGATGACTCGTCCGAGAAAATAACATTCTTACACTGCCCTAAAGACCAATTCCATAGGTTTTTACTCCACTCTAAACGCTTTGCAACGTTTGTTTTTGAAAGTAGTGGTTTTCTGATTGCAGCCCTCCCATGAAATCCAGCTTTGTGAAGCTCCCGGCGAACAGTTTTCGTGGAAACTGGGTTCTTGAGGTGGTCATTAAGCTCTGCAGCAATTTTGGGAGCTGTACTTTTGTGACCCTTTCTAACAATTCGTGTAATAGACCCTATCTGCAAGATTTGGTTTTCTTCCGATGTTTTCTTTCGACGAGGAGGTTTTTCCCTCTTTCTCAAAGGCTGTCATTACTTTCGAGACAATACTCCTTGATACACCAAACACTTCGGCTGTTTTCGTTACGCTGACGCCTGCCATATGAGTACCAACAATTTGACCTCTTTGAAAGTCCGGCAGATCTGTCATTTTTGATGAATTTTAATTACCTTTTTCTGATGATATCTGAAAACGAACAGCAATTTTAGCAAAATATATAAAGCAACAGTCATAATAGATAAAAAAAACCATAAAAAATAAACAAGGATTTGACAGTTTTATAAATATTTCAAAATTATGATGCTATGATGCTAGGTGTTACCATTATTTTGTCCAACCCCTGTATTTATATATCTTAATAATACTAAAACTCTATAAATGCTTGTGTGTACCCGAAATACCTCAGAAATAGTATATTTCATCTTAATATCTTTTGCATATGTATTTTCATACTTACCTTCGACAGTGTAGTACAATTTTTGTGATATTTGGACGTCTATTTATTAATGAAAACGATTAAACAGAATTTTTGTTTGTTATTTCTTGACGAAAGAAAAAACATGGCTTCCGTGACGTCAACACTTATACACACATACAGAATACACACACATATGATGAATGTCATGGTGTGTCAATCAAGACAAACACACGTCCACTGTCTGTGACATATACACACACATAGTCTTCGTGCTCTTTAAGAAAGAAAATAAAAACGTCGAGTTTTTGACGTATACAATATTTTAACCACTTAGAAATATTTTTTAACTGAATGTGATTCCAAAAATGCAAGTTGTTTGTACAGTAAGTATTTATCTTTTAGTTTTCTTTAAACAGACAATATTTTAATGTTATTTTTATTATTATTTTCAAGTGAATGGCAATCTTTTGCTTTGACTCTGGGAACTGTCATCCAGAGTTCGTTAATTTCCGTAAAAAAATTCATTTATTTAATTTTGCTTTAAAGAGAAAGAGAGGAGAAAGTTAAAGATGTATGTAGTGTATATGAAATGGACATGTGTATGTGAAGGAGAGAGAGAGAGAGAGAGAGAGGGAGATGGTAAGAGAGAAAGAGAGAAATGTGTGTGAGAGAGAGAGAGTACATCTTTTTTGTATGTACGTGTGTATGCGTGTGTGAGAGAGAGAGTGAGTGAACGTGTGTGTTCTCATGTATGTGTAAGTGGCACTCTCTCTCTCATACACACGCACACACACACACACGCACACACACACACACCCACACACACGTCCATTTCAAATACACGTTCATCCATCTTTCCCTTTGTCCATTCTTTCACTTTAAAACAAAAGGAAATAGATAAAAAAAATTTACGGAAATTAAGAAACGAAACCAGCTGATCTGGAGGACAGTTCTGAGAGTCAAAGCGAAAGATCGCTCTGAGGGAATACCATAACAAAGTTATTCGAGTGCATTCAACGAATCTCAGCTTCAAAGATTTGGCTGTTGCTTCTAGCACGCCCTGCCACTACGTAATATCTATATGTGATAAAGGACCCGGAATGCCTGTTACGTGGTTGCAGGGCGAGCAAGAAATACTAGCCGAATCTATCCTTTTCTGAAGAAAGGAGCCACTTGTGCGTGATTTCGATGTCACATTCGTTGAAAGCATGCGAAATAACCTGGGAAAAGATAAAAACTCACGAAACAAAACTCCGTTGCTGGGAAACTCAGACTTTCCAGGTGACCCAACAGGTCATGGGTAGTCTAGTACACAAACACACACGATAGATGTGGTATTCTTGATGTGTACTTGAAGTTATCGGAGAAAAGTGTGAGGTAACGCTGAATGCCGCGAGATTTGAACTCAGAGCGTAAAGGTTTAGAATAAATGCGACAAGTCATTGTTTTCTGGCGCTCTACATATCTGACAGTCTACATACACACACGCTGTCTTTCACACACAACACTCATACACACAAACACACACACACACACATACACATGCGTTTCTGTATATATGTGAATGGATATATATATATATATTATATATATATAATATATACATATGTAATATGTGTGTGTGTGTGTGTATTTCTATATATGCATGCCTTCATTCAAACATACACACATACATACACACACTTACATACATACATACAAACATGCATGCATGCATACATACATACATACATAACAACATAACATACATACATACATACATACATACATTCACATACGCCACATACACCATACATTCATACATACATACATACACACCATACATTACAAACATACATAACATACATACATACATACATTTACATACATACATACATACAAACATACACACATACATACATACATACGTATACATACATACATACATACATACATACATACATAACATACATATATACATATATACATACGTATACATACGTACATGCAAACGTACACACATACCGTATTCCAAGCATTCCTACAATATTTCCTGTAGACCGTAAAACAGATTCTACAAAAAACCGAAAATCCCTTCTTCTCCAACAGAATCACTTTCAAATAACATGTTTGTTTGTTTGTTTGGTGGTTGTTCCTATTTTATTTTAAATTCCTTTTTATTGTCTTTCTTCCTTTCTTTCTCTTGTTCTTTTACCGCTTTTGCCCGCTTCCTCGTTTTACGAAACACTCCTAATTTTAACCAATTGCGGCATCTTTTATAACTGTGTAGAAATTTTATGTATTGTCTTTTAGTACCTTTAAGATCTCGCCTTTCTTCCCCTGGTGACATGTTTTACGGTCATTGAGCTTTTATGATCTCAACAACTACAAGACATCGTCAACAACTGTCAAAGTGGAATGAGTGGCGATGTTAATTTTCGCTCGCAGATTTCTTCTGCTGCGTTTTCACTTAAACAGTATGGCGGAAATGTTGGAAGGTCGTCGTATGGAAATGTTCAACATCCGTAGAGACCAGCCGAACGTACCGTGTTTCGTGTTTTTATATACCAGACGTTAACTACAGTCAACGCTACACATAACAAGTGTGTTTGTGTGTAATGTGTGAGCGCGTGTAACTAAGTATGTGTTGCGTGTGTGTGAGTGTGTTTGTATGTATGTATGCTTGTACATTAAACATTCCACACACACATACATGCATACACACATATATATTTATACATATATATATAATATATATATATATGAATATATATGTATATATTTACCTATCTATCTATCTATCTATCTATCTATCTATCTATCTATCTATCTATCTATCTATCTATCTATCTATCTATCTATCTTTCTATCTACCTATCTACCTATCTATCGATCTATCTATCTACCTATCTGTCAATATATATATATATATATATATATTATATATATATTATTATATATGGTTGCATATATATGGCATATATGTATATAGTGTATATATATATATATTATCTATATATCTATATGGTTGTATATATGCATATATGTATATATGTGTATATATATATATGCATATATATATATATATATATATATAATATATATATATATATATATATATATATATATATACATATATATATATACAGTTATATTTGTGTGTGTGTGTGTGTATGCGTGTGCGTATGTGTGTATGCATATCTACATCTCACACACACTTGTGCATATATTACGCTATCATTTCTGGCTATAAGCATTTTTATTGGTTGAAAATTTGGCGCAAAATTTCCAAGAGAGAAATTAAGCTGCATGCCATAACCATTCCTCTATCTCCCTTTTTATATATGCATGTATATATATTGAATATATATATATATATATATATATATATATATATATATATATGTATATGTAAAAACACAATATATATATGTATATGTATATATATTTATATATACATTGTGTATATATGTATATACATATATATGCAAATATATATACATACATATATATACATATATATGTGCATTATATATATATATTATATATATATATATTGCGGTTTTGAGCACTCATTCCATCGGTCGACATTTACACACACACACACACACACACACACACACACACACACATATATATATATATATATATACATATATACACCGTAAAATGATTTTCTACACCTGAGGAATTCCGGCCTTTATGGTGATAGCCCGGTATTCGGGTCGAGTGCGTCTCTGGAAATACCCTAGCTTCACACCCTACCTGTGTGTTGTGTGTGTGTGGTGTGGTGGTGTGTGTGTGTGTGTGTGTGTTGTGTGTTTGTGTGTGTATGTGCGTGCGTGCGTGTGTGCACATTCACGCGCAATCTTATGACAGAAGTTAACCGATGAGGTGAATATACATGTTCCTTGTTTGAGCCACGTGAAATATATAGTCTTAGGTTTATTTCTATGAAATTTGGATGTGTCCGTTCCCTTTATATTTCGTAATTATATGTAAGAGCTTTAACTGAATGATGCTGCGTTTAGACGGAGTTGTGATATTCGGAGCCCTTCATAATGCCCCTCAATAACTTAATTCTTTATTTTTACATCAACTTGATAAACGATTGTTACGGTTAGGTACAAGCCCATCTGTTTCGAAATATTCAGTTCCGACCGCTTTTGTATCCAATCCCTCATGACCGACTGCCATGTGTAACTTGACGCATGTGGCATTGTCTTCGCGCTTGAGGGACCGAAACGGGTGACAAATGATACATATACATATATATTTACATAGCTATATATTTACTAAATACGTATATATACACAGCATGTGTGTGTATGTCGGGAGAACTTGGTGTAAACTAATGTCCTTAAAATAATCATAGATAATTGGTTAATAAATACTGGTACTCCGTCGGTTACGATGATGAGCGTTCCAGTTGATCGGATCAATGGAAGAGCTTGCTCGTGAAATTAACGTGCAATTGGCTGAGTACTCCACAGACACGTGTAACTTTAATGTAGTTCTCAAGGAGATTGAACGTGACACAGAATGTGACAAGGCTGGCATCTTTGAATTACAGGTAAGACTCATTTTTGCCAGCTGAGTGGACTGGAGCAACGTGAAATGAAGTGTTGCTGAAGGACATACGGCGTCGTCGGAAATCGAACTCACGACCTCACGATCGTCAGCCGAATAATCTAACCACTAAGCCACACGTCTTGAAGTATAAATCCAGAGTAATTAAGTATCCAATTAATAACAAGGTCGTTAAACTTCAACAGGTATTAGCATTGCAGTACATCCAAATGGGATCGACTTACACGTAGAGACACAAGCGGCCAAAACGATCTTTTAGAGAAACATAACTTACATAAAAGCAGAATAGCACAAATGTCTCGTATAGTTCACCATTTGATTGTGCTCAACAGCTGTTTCATTAAGATAAACACTACTAAATGTATAATTACATAATTGTAATACATAATTCATATTACATGAAGCTAGTTTAAATAAAATTAATTATAAAAACTGCTTTTACCTAAATCATCAGGAATCTTAAGGGCCAGTTTAGAGGAACTCGCCAAAGACAGTAAGGGGCAGTTTAGATTGAGTAAAAGTTTCACTTTTAGATAAAGGATGAACACCATATCATCCCATCATCATGGTTTTTAATCTGCAAAACAGGTCGCAAAGGAATAACAGAGGCGAAAGGAAAGAAGTAAATATGGTGGATCAGCACATTCCATCGCTAAACTTTGCTGACTAATCTAATATATTTGGTTATAGATCGGGGTTAAGAGTCGCATGTCTACACTGTAAACATACGAGTGTATATATCATAAATATC
>NW_021824877.1:15000-17292 GCF_006345805.1 Octopus sinensis | reverse complement strand
TTTGCGTCCCCCTAGACCATCTGTGGTTTGTGTTTCTGATTGTCGACCCATGTCGAATTTATCGATCTTTTCAGAATGGGGGACTTTTCAAAATTTTCGCTGCGTTAGTTTTGAATTATGACATTGGGCTATGTGTGTGTCAAGTTCATCAGAATCGGTTGAAAGCCATGGTCAGGGTGAGGGTACAACCTAACAGACACACAGACACACAACACAGACAAACTGCCGTTTATATATAATATATATATATATATATATAATTATATATATATATATATAAACACATATATATTTCAATCTGTGACCGCGTGTGTATCGTTGGCGATTTTTTCTCCGGCTTCCATTCTTTGGATTTTTTCTATATTCTGATGAAGAGCTTCGCTCGGAACGTGAAATCTCTTTCTTTTCTTTCCTCTCTGAGCGTCCAGTAAACAGTACTTACCACGTCTTCGCGTTGTTTTTTCTTGCTTGTTCTTTGTTTAGATTGACTATATATATTATATATATATATATATATATATATATATCTCGCTAAGATAAATATTTCAATCACCTGAAGATTGACTGTAGCTCGAATTTGTACGAATTGGACAACCATGAAACGATCGTAGTGTTATACTCATTATCTTTTTTTAATAATTTTGATATATATTTAAAATAATATGAATTAATTAATCTTATGTATTGGCTTAAGTTTTTCATTGTATAATTTGCCTAATAGTGGTTTTATCTCTAATTTAATATATGTATATATATATATGGTATGTTATGTGAATTTAGGGAAAGGTATCCCATAAAACTCAACAAATTTGTTAAAAATGAAGAAGAGAAGATGTTAAAATTTGAAAGAATTTTAATTCCTGCATATGACCGTTTCAAACAGCGATATTAAAATATGCAAATTCATGGTAGAATAATTTGAATTCATTTGGTTAAAGTAAATTAATTATATATCACTGTTCTCCTCAGTGTAAGAAGTATAAACAAAAAGTTATCATTACAGAGGACTTGATAAAGGAAATAGCAGAGAATAATTTCGGATATACATATTTACCCTTATGAAAATTATTATTATGATGCTCGTATTTATCCTTATGAAAATTATTATCATGACTGATTCGACTGATTTTTTTCTGTGGCAAGTCAATTAGGGAACAACGTGAAAGACTACTGCTACAGTACATTGGTGCCTAGAAGAAAACAAAGCATATTTGTTTTACCTTCATGTTTTGATAATGTTATTCTTAATATAATAAAGACTTTTGTACTGACGAAATGTGTTTGTTGTTGATTATAGTAAGATAAAATCATTATCAATAACAATACATCTCATAGTTGTAAAATAAGGCATTTTGAAACTACATACATGTCAACAACAAAAAGGCTAGCTGCCGACTCGTAGCTCTATTGGTCTTTTAAACACCGGTGCGCTTTTTATGTGTATAAACCAAAAATTCCCCCCCCCCCAAATTTGGCCCTGCGGCTAAAATATCGATGTCGGGCGAACGAATATGTAAATATTTCTTCCTTCTTGGTGTTGATTCTTCGATGTTGACTGGTTACTCCGACACGAGAACCAAAAAAACCAAAAACAAAAAAATCGTGTAATATGCAACATTACTCTAAATTTAGGGATAGTAATAAACGCAACAATACAGAGTTTAGTAAATTAATTTGCTATCTAAAAGACCATAATAAACAATTTAATTTAGATTGGTTGATTTTCTCCATTTCATTCCCATATGATAAAGGCAAAGAATTTTGCCAACTCTGTAATAGTGAACTATTTTCTATTCTATTTTATAAGAATCCCCTTGTAAACACGGTTCTAGAGCGTGCTTATCGATGTAATCATTGGCAGAAACATACCTTTAGTTCACATAAGTGATATCTACCATTATATATAATTTGAACATTCATTTCACTTCCACTAGATATATCTTTTTCCAAGCCTTTAAGCTTTTATTTTAATTCGCATATCGCTCTATATTTCTCTTTTATTAGTTTTCTGCTTATTTCTTTACTTTACCCCACCTCTTTCCACAGGCTACTTTTGACGTTATATCTTCTAACAGTTTTTTTTAAAAACTTAATAGCGTTCCGTTTATCATTATGCACATCCATCAGATTCTGTTAAAATGTCTTATTGATGAGTTTGGTTTCTTTATTTATTTCCCTGATGAGAAGATTACATTGTTTTTCACCATTTTATTCCTTTGGAATAATACCAATTTTGTCTTCGAAACATATGTCGGAGGTAAAAGAACTTGAAGAACACCTGCGTTTAACTCC
>NW_021824877.1:7500-10000 GCF_006345805.1 Octopus sinensis | reverse complement strand
TGCAAGTTATGGATGATTCTTTTATGACTTTTTTTGCTTTCAGGCTTAGCTTAAGGTATTTTCGCGCCCGACATCACAAAATGCGTCTGAATAAACATTGTCGGGCCAGCAAACAGGCGGTACCATCTTTCCTCCAAACATGGCTACGCGAATTTCGTCCAAACAATTCAATTTTGGACTCGTCTGCCCATAGAACATTTTCCCAGAATGTATCAGATTTATCCTTATGTTTATAAACAAATTTTAAACGGGCATCTCTATGCCTTTTAGTCAACAGCGGAGTTTTTTCTAGGAGAGCGTGACTTCAGTTCATTCCTATGAAGTTCATTGCTGATTGTTCGTAGTGTAACACTTGTCCCTGAAGCTAACAAATCTTCTTGCAACTCCTTTTTGGCGATCAATACGTTTTTTTCGATTCTTCGCTTCATTTTTCTTAAAGATCTATGAGAAATCTTGCGTGGTGCACCGGATCTTATTCTGTTTTCAAAAGTTCCCGATTTTTTTATATCTTTGAATAAATGAAGATACGGCAGAAAATGGAATACAAAGGGTCTCTGATATTTTCCTGTAACTTTTACCTGCTTTCCACTGTTTAATAATTAAGTTTTTCACTGAATTTGTGAGTTCTTTACTTTTCGTCATTATTACGATACTACTTTATGTTGCCTCGGTGCTGAATGAAGAAGCTAGCGTTTTGACACTTAAAAATGACAACTGATAAGATTATTGGAACAAACGAGAGAGTTCTAGAAAAAAAATTTACTTTAACAGTATTTTGTGGCATAGAAAATCATAAATTTATTCTGTAC
The DNA here is from genome assembly GCF_006345805.1 of Octopus sinensis. Classification (NCBI taxonomy): domain Eukaryota; kingdom Metazoa; phylum Mollusca; class Cephalopoda; order Octopoda; family Octopodidae; genus Octopus; species Octopus sinensis. The sequence goes on along the minus strand of NW_021824877.1, from coordinate 9,191 downwards.
GAATACTTTTTTCACCCCTAAATATTTATAATTGTATATAAATTCATTAGTTACTATAATTTATTAGTTTCTTTTGCATATTCTTAGTTTATGCATGTGTATTCAAATATAATATTGGTATATCCCATTTATGTTCATTAGAAATTAAATAAATAAAGAATTTTGACATATACGAATATTTATTTCCCCCCGTATTTATAGATATCAATAAAGCTTATTTAGAAAAAGATATAATACTATTAAATAGTATTATATACTTGAGGTGGGTTATTAGAAGCTGGAGTAGTAGTTTCTATGCTGGAGTGAACGCAGCATGTTCTTTGTCTATCTCCTTAACTTCTTGAAGATTTTAGGTATAATTATACTAATGTGTCCATCTGTTCTAATTTAATTAAATTCTATGTCTTTGTGCAGCTGAGGATTGGTGTGCATTTTAAATTACTGTAATGATTACATTGTTCAATTAAATGGAGTTGCATGAAACGATCGTACTGCATTACCTCTGGATATCCTTGTTGCTGATTTTGATTTTAATCACCTTACTTTGAAATTGTATGGATAATACCGTACTAAATTCTGGTGCCTCAACTTAAGTACCATGTTCATCTAAATCTAAATTTATGGTTGTGTGGTAAGTAGCTTGCTTACCAACTACATGGTTCCGGGTTAAATCCCACTGCGTGACACCTTGGGCAAGTGCCTTCAACTATAGCCTCAGGCCGACCAAAGCCTTGTGAGTGGATTTGGTAGATGGAAACTTAAAGAAGCCCATCGTATATGTATATATATATATCTAGCTATCTGAGTCAATGAGTCACCGAAGGTGGCATCACTGAGTCGATCAATCACCGATGCTTTGTCAGTACCTGGGCTTGAAATGTAGGCGTGCTGTTGTGTATTAAGTTCACATATTTAATTCACCTTCACAATGCCAAGAAACTGTATAAACATGGCAAACAACTTTTGCTATATTTACGATGACTTAACATTCAAGTCACAAAGACGGCGTTTCACGCCATTGATTAAAAAGTGCTATGAGCATTATTTTGACTGCAAAGGGGGTGACCAGGATAAAAGCTGGGCCCCTCATGTGCATTGTATAACCTGTGTCAGGCTTCTGACTGCATGGGCCAAAGGTTCACGCCATATGCCTTTTGCCATCACTATGATTTGGAGAGTGCTCAACGATCACACTTCAGATTGCTACTTCTGCATGACGAATATACAAGGTATAACATCAAAATCCAAGCATACTGCGAAATATCATAATTTACAATCTGCTATGAGACCAGTACTTCACAGTCAACACTTAGCTGTATTTGACCCTCCAAAACAAATGACACTTAGTGACGACAGGTCAAGTGATGTAGATGTGGAGAAAGAAACGGGTGACATGGATTTTGAGCCTTATTGTTCATCAAGTGAACCACATTTGTTGAGTCAGAGAGATCTGATGCTCTTGTGCGGGATTTAAGCTTGTCGAAAAAGCTAGCCGAACTTCTTGGTTCCAGGTTAAAGGGCTCCAGAAAGTTAGTTTTTATCGTGCTCTGCATTGTGATTTTGCAATTTTTTTCTCAATTGAGGATGGTGTGGTGTTTTGTAAAGATGTATACTCTCGTATGCAGGAGTTTAACCACAATTATAGCACGAATGAGTGGTGTTTGTTTATTATCTCATCAAAAGTAAGCTTG
>NW_021824876.1:0-17135 GCF_006345805.1 Octopus sinensis | reverse complement strand
CAGCTATTGAACCGCTTACGTATCAAAATTCACGTTTGTAAGAAAGATATCATAATGACAACACATATATACATACACCACACATATATATCGACAGATACATGGTGTTATATATATATATATATATATATGATATATATATATATGTTATACACTTATATATATATATATATATATATATATATTTATAATATGTATACATATTATATATATATATATATATAATATATATATGTTATACATTTATATATATCTATATATCTCTCTATATATACATTTCACATACATATCTATATATCGTATATATATATTTATATATATGTATAAATGTATATATATATATATATATATATATATATATATACATTTATACATTTATATTAAATATCCAATATATACATGTATATATATGTATATATATATTATATATTATATATATATATATATAGATATATGTATGTATGATGTATGTATGTATATGCATATGTAAGCAATACAAACTTAAATAAACGCGAAAATGCCAATAGTAATTAGCGGTGAGTTTTGTTAGTACAAAATTTACAAATAACAAATATCACAAATTGGTGATAAGAAGCAGGAAAGAAAACAACAAAACGTAAACAAAAACAAACTTAATCAACCAACCAAAGAGAAAAGACTGGAACATAAAAAAAAACACAACAAAAATTACAAAAGCAAGAAAATGTAAAAACAAAATAGAGAACCAAATTTTTAACAAGGTTGAAAAGAACGAGAAAAAATAAGAGTTACGTGTATTTGAAAAATCAAACAAAAACTAAATAACAAAATGGAAAATAAAAAATGCCACTCTAAATAATATTAGAAACGAGAGGAAAGTTAGCAGAATGATGGTGCAACTTGAAAAAGATATTGAAGAAAAAGATATTGAAGAAAAAAGAACAACATGTAAAATATAAAATGGCGGTGATATACTGAAATAAAAAGATAGAAACTAGTTTTGTTATACGTTATATTATGCAATCAAAAAAGACCCGAAACAACGTAGTCGGGTGCATTTTTAGAAATTGTACTCGTATGTATGAAGAAACGAGGTCTATATTACGTAGATGTTAAAGAAAGCTTATCAATAATATTTCTTATTAATAAGAAGTTTATTAATATATTGAATTTCGTTCGAACATTAAGTTCACTTTATGAATTCACGGATTTTATGAGACGAATACAGTTCTGTGACGTTAATTTGAAACTTCCTTTCTTTCATGTCTTATATAATATGTTTCCTATCTGCTCTCGTAAAACAAGCAGCAAGAAGAAAAAAGAACATTCAAAAGCTACATACATACATATATATGATATATATACATATATATACATATTGTATATATTTGTATATGTATGCGAGTATATATATATATATATATATATATATATATATATATATATATATATATATATATATATAATAGATATAATATATATATGCGTATTATGTTTCCACACATACACCCAAGCACAGGTGTAGATGTTCTTAGTATTTGTAAATGTATACCGTAAGTAGCGATGTGCAGAATCGTTTGAGAAGAAGTCGAAACAGCTTTGCGGTCCAGGTTCAAATCCCGTCATGTCCAATGCGGCCTTTCATCATTCCGGAGTCGGCGGAGAAGTAAAGTACCAGTCCGCGATAGCAGGCTTTACTACTACTACTACTACTACTACTACTACTACTACTACTACTACTACTACTACTACTACTGCTGCTGCTGCTGCTATTACTACTACTACCACTACCACTACCACTACCACTACCACTACTACTACTACTACTACTGCTACTACTGCTGCTGCTACTGCTACTGCTGCTATTACTACAACTACTACTACTACTACTACTATTACTGCTGCTGCTGCTGCTGTTGCTGCTGCTGCTGCTGCTGCTACTACTACTACTACTACTACTACTACTACTACTACTACTACTACTACTACTACTACAGCAGATTCAATATTTGTACGTTGCTGTTAGAAATAGCAGCATGGTCACTTACGAAAATATGACACACCCAAATACATTTAAGAAAGAAAATGAAGAAGAAAGCGCAAACTATTGCAAAATGAAAACTATTCATGGATAGAGATCGAAGGGAAAGACAAGACCAACATTTGGAGGTAGCTAAGGAAATGTGATCCGAATGGATGCACCGTGGTGTCGATATGCAACGCTCAGGAACAAGCTCTGAAAACTAATTACGCCAAGTTCCAAATCGATATGAGCAGTGAATCGCCCCTTTGCAGGATGTGTGACAGTAAAAACAAAGCAATCTCATAGATTGTAACTGGTCCCAAAGGAATGCAAAAGGGGGCATGATAATGTAGCTAAGTGTGTTCACTGAAAATTGCGCGGGAAGTGCGGTCTTGGAAGAACACAGAAATGGTGCGAGCGTAAACGAGTCGTTTGTAGAAATAAATAAATCGGGAGGAGAAGTGGGAAGCACTCCGTCGGTTACGACGATGAGGGTTCCGGTTGATCCGATCAACGGAACAGCCTGCTCGTGAAATTAACGTGTAAGTGGCTGAGCACTCCACAGACACGTGTACCCTTAAACGTAGTTCTCGCAGATATTCAGCGTGACACAGAGAGTGACAAGGCCGGCCCCTTGAAATACAGGTACAACAGAAACAGGAAGTAAGAGTGAGAGAAAGTTGTGATGAAAGAGTACAGCAGGGATCACCACCATCCCTGTCAGAGCCTCGTGGAGCTTTAGGTGTTTTCGCTCAATAAACACTCACAACGCCCGGTCTGGGAATCGAAACCGCGATCCTACGACCGCGAGTCCGCTGCCCTAACCACTGGACCATTGCGCCTCCACGGAGGAGAAGTACACTCTAAGATGTAGAGCAGTTAATATTATAATGGAGGAGTCCAGTTTATCAGGTTACCCTGGGTTTCTCACTCATAAGAGGCTTAGCGTAACCCCAGACCTAAGACCTCTTCAAAAGATGGAGGGGGAAATGCTTTGTAGCGAGGGCCGACCAAAGCTTTGTGACTGGATTTGGTAGAGCGAAGTTGTATGATATATATGTATATGTATGTGTTTATGTCGTCGTGTCTGTGTTTGTCCCCATCCTCATCGCCACTTGACAACTGGTGTTGGTGTGTTTATGTCCCCGTAGCCTAGCAGTTCGGCTTTAAAAATGTCTTGGGATCAATTCATTCGACTAAAACCCTTAAAAGCGGTGCTCCAGCATGGCCCCAGTCAAATGACTGAAACAAGTAAAAGGATAATATAAATATAACGAATATATATATATATATATATATATAATATATATATATTATATATATATAGGCGCAGGAGTGGCTGTGTGGTAGTAGCTTGCTTACCAACCACATGCTTCCGGGTTCAGTCCCACTGCGTGGCATCTTGGGCAAGTGTCTTCTGCTATAGCCCCGGGCCGACCAAAGCCTTGTGAGTGGATTTGGTAGACGGAAACTGAAAGAAGCTCGTCGTATATATGTATGTGTGTGTGTTTGTGTGTCTGTGTTTGTCCCTCTAGCATTCTTTGACAATGTGTTTATGTCCCCGTCACTTAGCGGTTCGGCAAAAGAGATCGATAGAATAAGTACTGGGCTTATAAAGAATAAGTCACGGGGTCGAGTTGCTCGATTAAAGGCGGTGCCACAGCATGGCCGCAGTCAAATGACTGAAACAAGTAAAATAGTAAAGAGTATATATATATATATATGCGTGTGTGTGTGTGAGTGTCTGTGTGTGTAATGTGACAGCTGAAGGAAGAGAGAAGTCTACAGTAACATCCCCCTATACGAATTACAGGGGACTAAACTGAAAACAAAGTAAAGTGAAATTCCTACCCAAAGATACAGCGTCCTGCCCATTCCGGAATTGAACCCACGACATTATGATCGTGAGCTACGTACAACAGCCTTATGTTACCGGGTTTTAGGGTATGTGCAGGGTGGCTTAAAATTTCCGGTTGTATATAAGTCAGTTTGGTGCTTGGATGGATCTATCTATCTATCTATCTATCTATCTATCTATCTATCTATCTATCTATCTATCTATCTATCTATCTGTCTGTCTGTCTGTCTGTCTGTCTGTCTGTCTGTCTGTCTGTCTGTCTGTCTGTATGTCTGTCTACCTATCTCTCTTCCCAATATATATCGCTACATAAATACGCTCTGTCTGCCTACGTACCTATCTATATGTCTGGCTGTTACACATAATGTTATACAAGCATACATACGTGCGTACTTACACACACATAGAGATGCACACATGCCCCATAAACACATTCACACACACACATGCATATAAATATATGTCTGTGGACGTGTGTATGTATATATATAATATATATATATATATATATATATATATATATATATATATATATATATATAACATATATATACATACACATACATGCATATATTGGACAAGACTGATATGTAGGGATAAACGACAGGCGCGATAAATAGGTAACACAGAGAGAATTGAAAAATGTGTGTGTGTGTATATATATATATATATATATATATACATATATACACACACAAGGTAATAGCCCGCAGATAAATCAGAATTTATGTATGTATTTAAATATATAGATATGTGTATGTATGTATGTATGTATGTATAAATATACATACATATATATATATATATATGTATATATATATATCACTAGACGGCTAAATATGTTAATAGTTATAGATAAATTGACAATTACCTGACAAGTTGATGGAGATTTGGCAGTTTCAAGAAGGATGATAAACAGATTCATCAATTATAGATCAAACCTTGTTACCAAATTTATTTAAATTGATATTTTGTCTCTGTTTGTAACATTTACACTCAGATAATTTTTGTATGAAAATACGCTTTGATTGGCACTGCGCCCTTTGAACTCTTCTAAGGCTGTCCAAATAAATTGCTCGGATTATTTGCAGTCTGTCGTGTGACAATAACAACAACAACGGTTTGATGCCAATAAAGAATTTTTAGTGAAAACTCATGCAGTTGATATATGAGATTATAATAACGTTTATTACAATTTATTGGCGCTGACGTGAATCTCATATTTTCTATTGTATTCAGTTTTAACCGGAAGTGTTATCTGGTTTCGTTTATGACCAATAGTTACGTGCTAGAAATATCGGGGACTTATGCTAGCAGCAGAAGCATTATTGAAATAGACGAGTGATAGGTCGGTAACCAATGGTTCCGAGATCTTCACCTCGTCCTGTCTATCATTATTTCTTTATAGTGACCCAGCCAGTTTGTGGTAGTCTTGAACCAAACTGGTCGCTTGACCTCACCTCAGAGAGTAGCTTCAAGTTACTTCATTATCATACGTTCGACAATGCATCGAGCGATGTGCGCCCGTGCGCGTATATATATACACATATATATTGTTTTGTCGGAAGGGACATGGAGGTGCGGAGAGCTTTTCATTTTCGAGAGATTTTGTTTTTTGAAGAAGACCTTTTCTTTATGATAAAAAATATATATACATATATATATATGTCTACATACTCAACACACACACACACACACACACAGGCGCATATATAAATATGTATGCGTATATGTGAAGGCACATGCCACAGTGATTTCAACGTCAGGGTCAAAATCATGAGGTAGTGAGTTTGATTCCTGGACTGTATGCTGTGTTCTTGAGCAAGACACTTTATTTCACATTGCTCCAGTTCACTCATCTCTAGAAAGGAGTTGCAGCGTCACTGGTGCCAAGCTGTTTCCCTTGGATAACATCGATGGAGTGGAGAGGGGTAAACTTGTATGCATGGACGACTGCTGGTCTTTCATAAAACCAGCCTTGCCTGGACTTGCGCCTCGGAAGGGAACCTTTTAGGTGCAATCCCAGGGTCATTCATAACCGAAGCGGAGGTATTATCCTTTACCGTATATAATATAATATATATATATATATAATATATATATATATATAGATATATATATATATTATATATATATATATTATATATATGGGGGGGGGCTCCGTCGGTTGCGACGACGAGGTTCCAGTTGATGCGATCAAAAGAACAGCCTGCTCGTGAAATTAACATGTAAGTGGCTGAGCACTCCACAAATACGTGTGCCCTTAACGTAGTTTTCGGTGAGATTTAGCGTGATACAGAGTGTGACAAGGCTATCCCTTCGAAATACGGGTACGATAGAAACAGGAACAAAAGAGTTAGAGAAAGTTGTGGCGAAAGATTACAGCAGGGTTCGCCACCACGTCCTGCCGGAGCCTTGTGGAGCTTTAGGTGTTTTCGCTCGAAAAGCACTCACAACGCCCGGTCTGGGAATCGAAAGCGCAATCCTACGACCGCGAGTCCGCTGCTCTAGCCAATGGGTTATTGCGCCTCGTTGTATATATGTGTGTATGTATGTATGTATGTATGTATGTATGTATGTATGTATGTATGTATGTATGTATGTATGTATGTAATGTCAGGTCACTTTTGAGTGCTACTGGTAACATGTAACCCAGTACAACCTGTTGCATGGTCGGGTCGTCGGCGACTAAACCGGCATCCCCACCAAGCTTGCTTGGCGTGGAGGGTGTTTATTGGACACCCTGCGGACTGCAAAACAAAACTCGTCAAAGGGCGGAGGAACCCTTGAGAGTCAACGGCCATCCAATAAATGTCTTAAGGTTGTATCATGCGCGGGTACGTTAAACCATTGGGAGTGAAGGACTCCTAGCCTTTGTTAGGGCATCCTTCTAAGAGAAGGTAACTCATGTAACTGGGTTAACCCCGACATAAAACCTGCGGCTCAGTGGTAACCGATGATGTTGACTTGTTCTTCTTTTCGGATTATGGCTGCTGTTGCTTAGTGAGTGGGATTGACTCAGTGCATAGCCTTTCCTCACTTTAAAAATAATCTTCTTGCACAGGCATTGCACGATAACAACATTGATTAAGCTTCGTGCAGTGGCCATACTCGATAACGAGGGAGCAGCCACCATGTATGTATGTATGTATCTCTCTCTCTCTCTGTCTCACTGTTTATTTCCTCATATTCCTTTCTGTTGAAGAGCCTAATCCCGAAACGTAAAAGACTTTATGACTTTCCCGAGCGTCAAACTAATACACCTGTTTGTTGTTCATACACTTGTCTTTGTCTTTTGTTTCCCTGTAGATTTCATCTATCTATCTGTCTGTCTGTCTATCTATCTATCTAGGTACGAGGGTGGCTGTGTGGTAAGAATCTTGCTTCCAAACCGCATGGTTCCGGGTTCACTCTCGTTGCGTGGTACCTTGGGTAAGTATCTACTACTATAGCCTCGGGCCGATCAAAACCTTGTGAGTAGATTTGGTCGACGAAAACTGAAAGAAGCCCTTCGTCTATATGTATATATATATATATATATGTATATATATATATATATATATATCAGAAATACTAAATTTCTAAATCTCTCGTAGAGACATGTATACAACCATTCTCTCTCTCTATATATATGTGTGTGTGTGTATGTTTGTGTCTCTTGGTGTTTGACAAAAGCATGAATGTTAGATGAGCAAAGATTTCATTGAAAAACAATCTAAGCTGGAGTTCCCACGTAAACAGCAAGGTTGACTTGGCCCACAAGATGTGCTCCTGAATTCTGAGAACTTTCCGGTCTAGAGATGCCTACACCACCATCCTTCTCTACTCTACTTTTACCCGACCCCACCTTGAATACTGTTACCCACTGTGGTGCCCCCCATACGAAGCAACTCATTATGAAAGTAGAAACATTCCAGAGGTTAATAACAAGAAAGATAGACGGCATGAGAGGCATTGACTATTGGGGTCGACTAAGAAAACTCAACCTCTACTCTCTCCAACACCGCTGGGAGCACCATATCATTTGTGTGATGTGAAAAATATTCCATCAATATTGCACAAATGATGTTGACATCAATTTTAAAATCCATGCAAGACTTAGCCCACGTGCTATCCGCCCATACAAGAATCGAACTCGGTACACATAGCAGCATTATGTCACAATTACTTTACCTCAACCGGTCCAGCTCTCTTTAATACCATACCAAAATACGTCAAAATGGAAACGGATCCCATAAAATTCAAATATTCACTGGACAAATTTCTTCAAAATATCCCGGACCAACCTCATAAACCCGGATATGTCTCCAACAATAATAACTCTTTGCTAAAGTGGGCCATGGTGCCCCATATATGACTAGAAGGCTTCACCAGGTGGTGATATTAAGTTAGACATGGCCTGGGCCTTTACTAGCCGAAACCCGTCAAAGTTATCAAAGTTATATACTTATATATATATGTATATAAATATATATACAAGCATATTTATACACACACACACACACACACACATTCACTCAACACACATATATACATACAGAATCACACACACACACACATACACACACATATATATATATATATATATATGAGTATATCTGTATATGTCTATCTGTGCATGTGTATGTGTGTGCATGTGCACACATACACAAGATCACGCGCATATGTATAAATGTATAATCATTGGTTTGGATTTACAAAGCAAAGTGAAAAGGCAGCAGATTCGTGAACTAGAATTTAAATGTATACAAACATGCATGCATGCAAGCACGCATGCATCTATACATATATATATATATATATAATATATATATATATATATAATATATATATATATATATTATATATATATATATATATACGCGCGCACATATATGATAAAAACACGAACACACATATGCACGCACTTCAACACACACACATACACACACACAGAACTACGAAGTCATAGTTGCTGCTTAAAATCTTAAATAATAAGATACAATAACGTTGAACAGATTTAAAAGACTTTTATCCAATGATTTCCGAACAAATATTTTTTGTGCTCAGTAAACCGTAGAGGATTAAATGCCGTTAAATAACTTTCGTTCTTTCTCTGTTTGATATAAGCTGCGTGAATGTTAGATGAGCAAAGACTTCACTGGAATCTCTGTGTAACGAGGTACGTTGTTCGCAATAGTGATGAGAATATTAGATTTTTTTCTTTGAAGTTTACGGGAAATTGTTTATACTTTTTGAAAATCAGCCTCGTAGAACTGTCTTTGAAATGTTATCAAATACATTATACCAGAAGAAATTTGTTGAAGCAAAAATATTTTAAGAACGATTTTTTGGATCAGATGAAATGTATAGAATCTGGTCAAAAACTGTGGTTCACGGTATCACGTTACAACGACAACGATGACGACGACGACGACGACAACAACAACAACAACAACCACAACAACAACAGTAGCAGCAACGTCAACATCACCGTGTGTTTACAGATATGTGTCAAGTGTGTCTGCGACGATGCGGTGCGGAACGTGCTGGTTCAGACAAATCATCCATCGTCAGACGACAGCACATCTGTGCGGCTTCGTATTGGACCTTGTTTAGGATGTTTAATTGTACAGTAACAGGACCGTGCCAAATACGGGAAAGTGTACATAACTGGGGGTCTTACGCTCAGTTTTATAAGGTGTCAGTAGTTATGTCAGACGTGAAAGAAGCGAATTCATTCCAACTGGAAGTTGAAAACGTGCCGCAAAGTGGATGCACACTTTTGAGCTCCCCAGTATTTACGACATCGCATCGTTCAAGAAAGAACCACCAACGCATATTTAATTTCAAATCAAGATGTTCAAGTCTAAATGCCTCACATTTAGTATTTAATATTCATGAAGGTAATTGATTGGCAAAATTGTCAAAGCCTTGGGTAAAAATAACCTTACAGAGAGTCGATCCAGTGCTTTTTTAATCCCATCGACATCAACATTGTTTCTTCCTTTATCTTTTCGGGATTGATCAATTAAAGTACATCGACTAAACGCTTCCCCTAAACTTTGGTCTGGTGCCAAAATTTTAATGAAAATTGATTTCAAATTCCTTGCACAAGTCCAGCAATATCGGGGGCGCGGGTCGACCACGGCGAAATTTAATCTCAACAAAAACACAACCGAAATGCTAACGATTCTGTCAACTCAACGCCTTCAATATTTAATATTAATAACATTGAAACTTTGTTTCTTTCTACCACGTTGTCACGGTGGTTTTTTAAAATCCTATTACTTATTGGAGGATACAGGAATCCTCTCAGCCTTTAACTATTCAGCAATCTTTATAGAAACTAATTACGCTTTGTACGTTTAGAACTGAACGTAAAGACAAATGTAATAATATTAGATTTCTTAGCAGTAAGATCTATGGCATTTCCTCAATGTCATCTTCATCTTTGGAGAGTTAAAGACTTTGGAATGCCACATTGCATTTAAGTGAACGTTTTATCACTTCGATAAGTTAAGTAACTTCTAAATTGTTGATGTGAGTATTGGACATATATCATTGTCAATTATAAATTACAACAGAATAAGAATTTTTTCATCCTTGAGAGATGAAGCAAATGTCACCATGCTTTATGATGTGTGCAATTCTAAATTTTAAATGTAAATATAATCTGAAAGACATCATTGAGTGTATTGAGTAAATCTCTTGGTACACTTTCACGATATGTGTGAAGGTTGCAAAGACTTGAGAAATGGCAGGAATGTCTATATGGTCGCTGGAGCTACTAAATAGAATAAGCAAATTATCTCTGTAGAAAACTTTGCAGCTGGACTTAGTCTTAGAAGCGCCGGCGTCCTCTCACGTTTGAGACCAATAAGCACATACCTGTCAAATATTATGGACACGGATTCCTCACATCGTATTTCCATTAAGCAAATGTCGTTTGTTTGTTGTTTTGTTGTATCTCAGGAAGGCCATTATTCAGTAATAAACACGCAGTCTTGAGCAAGATTTAACTGTTATTTCTAGCAGGCCAAATATATATATATATATATATCTTTATATATAAAACTGAGAATGTGTGTGTGTGTCTGTCTGTCTGTGTGTTTCCCTAAAACTTGAGAACTACACAACCAATTTCATTCAAATATAACACATGCCTTACTTAGGGCGGGCCCAGAGCAATATCATATCTTCTCCACTATTTCAGTATTACGTGTTAAAAGTGAAATAAAAACATCTCTCTATCTCTCTATTGTATATATATGGATGTATGTATATATATATATATATATATATATATATATATACACACACATACATAAATAAATATATTTACATGTATATATATGGATGTATATATATATACATGTATATGTATACATGTATATGTATAGATGTATTTCTATAGATATACATGTATATGTATACATGTATGTCTAGATGTATATATATATAGATGTACATGTAATATATACACATATATATACACATATATACATGCATACATATATACATCCATACACACACCTCCACCCACCCAAACACACATACATAGGTGCAGGTTTGGCTGTGTGGTAACAAACTTGGTTCCAAAACACATGGTCCTCAGTTCAGTCCCACTGTGTGGTAACTTGGCATGTGTCTTCTGCTAAAGCCCCAGACCAACCAAGGCCTTGTCAGTGGATTTTGTAGACAGAAACTGAAATAAATCAATTGTATGTATATGTAAGTCTATGTGTGTGTCTTTGTGTTTCTCGCTCATCACCGCTTCACAACTGGTGTTCGTTTATTTACATCCCATAACTTACTGGTTTCACAAGAAGAAACTGATAGAATAAGTACCAGGCTTATCAAAATATTAAAAAAAGCACTACGCAGTTTCTCATATTTTTGTTTGCCCACTCATTTGTATCTTTCAATTTATCTTTGTGGGTGTGTGTGTGTGTATTAACATACATATATATATATATATATATATATATATATATATATATATATATATATATATATAATATATATATATAATATATATATAATATATTATATATATATATATACATATGGATTTCGTAGACAGGAACTGAAACAAATCAATCGTATATATGTATGTATATATGTAAGTGTATGTGTTTTGATATTGGCAACATGAATGACATTGGTCAGAGGCTACTTGAATTTTGCACATACCATAACCCGTGCATCACCAGCACATTCTTTGCCAACAAGACATCCCACAAGGCATCTTGGAGACATCCAAGATCTCACTGGCATCATCTGGATTCATCATTACCCGAAGATCCTTTTTGAATTCTGTTCAACTGACCCGTAGTTACCACAGTGCGGATTGTGACATACATCATTCACTAAAACGAAGCTGAGCGAGGATTCTGCCAAAGAAAGTCCATCACTCCAAGAAAATGGGCCGACCACGCATTAACACTGCCAGAACCTCGGACCCTACAGTGCGAAAATGTTTTGCTTTTTCTATCAAGGTTTCCCTCAGTAGCTGCCCAACCTCCTCTGCTGAAAGTAGGTGGAATTATATCAGGGAAGCATTGTATACCATATCAATAGATACTTTCGGCATGAGAGAAAGGCAAAACCCAGATTGGTTCAGTGCTGGGCTCTCAGAGCTGGAAACAGTTATCGAAGAAAAGCGTACAGCTCTGATGCAATACAATAGTGATTCTTCTACAAAGTCACTCGAAGAACTCAGAAAGGCAAGAAATAAAATCCAACTGACTGCCAGACGCTGTGCAAATAGGTATTGGCAGGAAATCTGTCAGAGTATCCAGTCAGCTGCTGACAGTGGCGACACCCATGGGATGTATGCCGGTTTGAAGAAGGTCCTCGATCCATCCGCAACTAAGTCAGCCCCTCTGAAATCAACTACTGGAGATCTCAGCAAGGACCAAAGCAAGCAAATGGATAGATGGGTGGAGTACTACCAGGATCTCTACTCACGGGAGACGACGGTAGCTGAGGCTGCACTCGAGGGTGTCAAGATCTTGCCAGCCATGTGTGAACTTGACAGTCTGCCATCTATAGCAGAGCTCACCAAGGCTATTGACTCCCTAGCAAGTAACAAGGCTCCGGGAAAAGACGTCATGCCGTTAGATATCATCAAAACCGGCGAAAACACTATCCCGCTTCGGCACCTTCATGAGCTTCCGTGTCAGTTACAGTGCCTCATGATATGCGGGATGCTAACATCATTACGCTTTACAAAAACAAAGGTGAACGTGGTGATTGTAACAATTACCGTGGAATATCTCTTCTAAGCACTGTTGGAAAGGCCTGTGCTCACGTTATCCTGTCCAGGCTACAACTGCTTGCTTCTCGAATTTATCCAGAATCGCAGTGTGGCTTTAGAAGATATTCTCCATACGCCAACTTCAGGAGAAATCCAGAGAGCAGAAAATGCCATTATATATGGCCTTCATTGATCTGACAAAGGCCTTTGACTTGGTAAGTAGCGAAGAGGTTGCAGTCATCTCAGCGAGCTGGACTAGCTATCCTGAACTGACGACGAGCAATAGACTCAAAAACATTTGTCTTCAGGTGCTTAGTCCCAGCTGGCTGGGTGATTGCCTCCCCTTTGCAAATATAAGGACACAGAAAATGTTCAAAGCTGACAGGAAACATCGATGTTTCCTAGGGCTAAATGGCGGTGGTGTAATTCCCTTACGGGACTGTCACATTGAGTTGACAGTATACGACCACTATATCGCTCCACTACCGCTTATGTCTCTCTGAGACATTTAGAAATCCAATATTTCTAATATATATATATATATATATATATATGTAATATTCTCGTCCACCAACTTTACTCGCAAAGCATTTGTCTGACCGTGTGTATAGCAGAAGGCATTTGTTCAAATTACCGCAGAGTGGAACTAAACCCGAAACTACGTGGTTGCTAAGCAAAACCTCTTAACCATACACCCAAGCCAGCGTCTATATGCATAAAAAAATAACATGATATCAAATTAATTCCAAATCTATAAATTACTTCTTAGTATTCGAGCAGATACCTTCGTATTAATTGCCTTCTTCAAAATAACTGAATAGATTTGCTAAAGAATAATAATTTCGAGCTTAATTCCATGGAGCAAATCGAATGCATATCAACACCAATCAATAGTAGAATGCTTAATTCAGTGACAGAGATTTCTGTGTAGTCAACTATTTCGATTATTTCCATTTAGAGCTGTAGGTATTCTTTTTTTCTGTTTATGTAGATTTAGGAATTGAACAAATCCCTCGTCAGAGCAGAAAGAGTCTTGATTAATTAAAGTGTTTCCAATCATCGCTGGATTAATTGCATTAGCATTTTGTTTTATTTTAATGATATAACATCAGGTCTTAATTACAAGGATGGTACTGTATTCTACTCTCAGAATGACTTCCGCTTTAGGAATAAGACCAACAATTTCCAGGGGGGAAAGAGATTCAAAGCCCCCCACTCTCAGTATTCTACTGGTACGGTATTTCATCAAGAAATGAAAAGCAAATTTAAACTCGGTGGGACTTGAAATCATAGTATATAAGAAAAAGGCCGGAAATTTATGTTAGAGGGGGGCTAGTCGAGCACATCGTTTCGATTGTTATTTTATCGATCCCCAAAGGATAAAAAGCAAGGTCAATTTGAACTCAGAATATAAAGTGCCGGAAGAAATGTCGCAAAGTGTTTTGCCCGACGCTTCACCGATTCTACTGGTTCGCCACCTTCTCTTCTAACAATCCTTTCTGTTATTACGGACGAGGGTTGGTATTTTGAGAGACGAGGGTTTGATGATTGCATCGGCTCCAGTGCCAACAATTTTGTCCGGCATTTTAACGATTTTGCCAGCTCGCCGCCTTCTGTTCTCTCAATAATGCCAGCTAAAACATCTAAGAGAGACACTTTCTTTCAGCTACTGATAATTAGGTTAAAATTACTTATTAAACTCGAGCTTTTGTTAACGTATTCAATATCAAAGAGAGCAATTTTAATATTGATTTCTATTGAATAGGAACAATGTTTCCTGTATTTTTAGAGGTTGTAGGACTGGGGTAGCGACGACGGAATAAAGTGAAACGTTGTGACGATAATGTATTTTCTAAGAGCCAGAGAATAGCAGAGAATAAGTAAAATGAACGGGAAATTTAATCTAATATTATGAAAGAATCAAGTGAAATCATATTCTGAGCTGGGGATATAATTACATTAATGTAATTTTTTTTCAATCTTCAAAAAGCTTTAGATAATGTTTAATTATCAAGTTTTTTGGTTCCCTTAATTATTGACTTCGACATTTTGGAACTGGTAAATAAGTTTGACGTCATCATCAGAGGACGTTCCTATACTGGTGATCGATTCGCTAGAACTGACAACCAAGTCTTCCTCAAATCACACTGTATTGTCTCCAATAAGGCAAATATGCATTACCGTATTTTCCGGCATACAACTCTATGTAATACATAATGCAAATATTTAGTGTAAACATTTAAATCACACATGTAGCGTAAACATTCGATCATCTATTCCAAATCTATTCCACATGGAATTTTTTATTCTTCAAATACATTTCAGTTTATAAGTCGACCTAACTTTTCCACCTGTATATTTCGGTCTGAAAATTGACTAGCATGCCGGAAAATATGGTGGGTAATGAGCTTCTTTGTAACCTCATGTAGATGGGTTGATTGTTGTAGATTAACTTCTCCACAGGTCTACTGGATCAAGCTTGGCCTGGTGTTAAACACTAACAAAAATTGTCTTGGAATTAAAGAAACGAAATCATTAGCATTGTGACGCTGTTTAATCCTACAACCGCGAGCCCACACACACACACACACACACATACACACACATAAACACACACACACACACGCATACACACACACACACACACACACATATATATATATATATTGTTGTTGTTGTTGCCGTTTGTTCCTTGTCAAGCTATGCCTGGCTCATAAGGGCCGGTTTTCAGGTGTCATTGGCGTATAGGTTCCCCATCTAGATGGGATGCGAGTCCGTCTCAGGTCAGCTGCTAGATGCAGGGGAAAAGAGTGAGAGAAAGTAATGGCCAAAGAGTCAGCCGAAGTTCGCCTTTACTTTTTGCCGGAGCCGCGTGGAGCTTAGGTGTTTCGCTCATAAACATACACATCGCCCGGTCTGAGATTCGAACCCGCGATCCCTCGACCGCGAGCCCACTGCTCTAACCACTAGGCCATGTGCCTCCACTATATATATGAGTGTTTGTGTGTGTGTGTGTATGTGGGCTTGTATATGTGTGTGTGTTGTGTGTGTGTCTTTGTGTTTGTGTCTGTTCCCTCATCACCCATCGCTTCGCAACCGGTGTCTGTTGTTTATGTCCCCGTAATTTAGGGGCTCGGAAAAAAGTAACTGATAGAATAAATACCAACTTTAAAAAGAAAATCAAGCGTACTGGTGTGAATTCGTTCGGCCAAATGCTTCAAAAGCGGTGCTCCAGTATGGTTCCTACCCTATGCCTGAAAGCAGTAAAAGCTAAAAGAAATATAAGACAAGTGAAATGAAAGAGTTCCATACGAAAATATTTTACATTATTTACATAAGTTGGCGTCAAGTTATTTCCATTTCCAGCTTAACGATTCTTGATGTTTTTTCCTTTGGAATTGTCTGAAGAAAAGAGTTTACGTAAGCAAACAAGCTCCAGGCGCCCTGGATATGGCAGACAAGTCAATTCTCGACCAGAAATTAGAACAACGGAGTTTTAGATATACGACAAACTGGTTGTGGAACAATTGAGCGCTGGGGGATCGACGTAATCGACTGGCCCCTTCCACAAATACTTTCAAACATTTTGCCTATAATACAAAGAATTATTGTTATTAACTTCCTCGAAGTCAGCCTTGCGTAAACAATTCCACACTGAAAATTGCTCCCTGGCAATCTTGTCATTTTTGTAAAACAAGAACAACATAAGGACAAATAAACTCTATATTTCAGGCAGAAATGTGGAGATTAATAAAGATTTGGTGTTATGTTTAGCAGATTAGACGACTGTCGAAAAGTTCTATCCTTAGCTCAAAATGCTTTACAGTATTCAAGTTCCGCAACCTCGTTTCTGAGTTTATGTGACGCAAGAATCTATTATATGAGTTCAAGTGATATATTTGCTCAATTTAGTCTCTGTAAAAAGACTTTTCTTCCAGTATTCAGTTTTGAATTTTGCGAAAATATTTTTCCATTTAAACATATACCACTAACGCGTACAGTATGCATAATACGTGTCTGTCTGTCTCTCTGTC
>NW_021824875.1:15000-17299 GCF_006345805.1 Octopus sinensis | reverse complement strand
ATGTCGGACGAAATGCGTAGCCGTTTTCGCCTGCCGTTACGTTCTGAGTTCAAATTCCGCCGAGGTTGACTTGCCTTTCATCCTTTCGGGGTCGATAAATTAAGTACCAGTTACGCACTGGGGTCGATATAATCGACTTAATCCCTTTGTTTGTCCTCTCTGTGTTTAGTCCCTTGTGGGTAGTAAAGAAATAGGTTGTCAAGCAGTTGTGGGGAACATACACAGACACTAAGATACACATAAATATATACATGTATGTACAGTGAGCTTCATTCAGTTTCCGTCTACCAAATCCACTCAGAAAGCTTTGGTCAGCCCGAGGCAATGGGAGAAGCCACTTCTTGACCAAGTTGTCATGCAGTAGGACTAAACTCGAAACTATGCGGTTGATAAGCAAACTTCTTACCACACAGCCACGCTTAAGTTCGCATATTTAAATGTTGCAGTTCGTAAACGTAAAATCACTCAATATATTTTGGAGAGGCTGCTATTTATTTGAACTAGGTCCCTTTTTTTCGCAACTCCAGATTCATGGCGCTGTGATCTTTAAGCGAGAGCTCTCTTCTTTATATACACCAAATAATTTGAAATTGGATAGGATTCATTCTCTTTTCATTGGCTGCTTTTTTAATGACATTCAGTCGGGACATTGTTTAAGGTTGTTGTCGTTTCAGTTGTAAGTTCGTCAGTTGAAGTTTTTTCATTGATCAGATTGGAAACAGGACAACTACTGAATTTATGGTTATTCACTCAAATAAACAAACATACAAGCATGCACACATCCACACATACGCTAGCATATGCACACCCATGTACATATATATCATTATTATACATGCGTGCGTTTCTGCATGTGCGTGCATGTCTCTGTGTGTGTGTGTGCGTGTGTGTATGCATTGCTTATATGTTCAAATGGGCGGACCCTGACAATATCGCAAGGGTGCATCTCCTACAATGTGTAGTCTCTACAGTGGAAACACGTATAGGTCATTGTAATATGCCGTATATAACTATCAAATAAAAATAGTGGATGTACAAGTCTTCATATTCCATATTATTATTATTATTATTGAGTGAGAGAGCAGTGCATGCCATCAAAGTGACACTGGGGTAAAATATACGAAGCCCAATATACCCATCATGACTACCCGTCTGATAAGGGTACACCAGGCACATGCATCACAACCATATGTGCGCGACATGGTGATCTCATATCAAGATAAACAGCACATGACCTTGCAGGTGGGGCCCAGTTAGAATTTTCTTCAGGTTGAGTAGCCCATCCCACTCAAAAGGTCCCTGAATAAGGGTTGTTTAAGGATGTTGAAAAAAACCACCCATGTTTCCAGAGGTGAATTATTCAAACCCCAAACAATACCTCTCAACACATGGCTATGATGCTCCCCCACTACTTCTGCTCGTGATCAGAGATGCATATATCGTCAGCCATTAAGGGACATTCTCAACTGGTTAAGGTCAAACAACTGACAAGCAAATCTGTGGTATTGAGCAGAATATTTGCTGTAGCCCATCTTTTATACCAAGACAATTATTATTATTATTATTATTATTATTGTTATCATCATCATCATCATCATCATCATCGTCATCATCATCATCATCATCATCATCATTATTATTATTATTATTATTAATTATTATTATATATATATATATATATATATATATATATATATATATATATATAATGTTGTGTCTGGGGAGAGTCATTTCCTTTTTATGCCTTATAATTTAATACACTCACCGATAAAATTTCTACTTAATTCTTTTTTTTTATTTTCCTAAAATTTTCGTTGCGTATTGCAACCTTTTAAATAGTCTTGACTCTACTGAAAAGGTTGCAAGACGCAACGAAAATTTTAGGGAAAAAAAAAGAAAGAACTGGAAATTTTACCGGTGAGTGTGTTAAATTATAAGGCACGAAAAAATATAACTCTCCCCAGACACAACAGAATATGCTTCAACACCCGAACTCACATAAAGAATCTTGCAAACCAAATCCAAAAACGAAATATATGTATGTATGTATGTATGTAAGTATGTATGTATGTATGTAAGTATGTATGTATGTATGTAAGTATGTATGTATGTATGTATGTATGTATGTATGTATGTATGTATGTATGTATGTATGTATGTATGAATGTATGTATGTATGACTAAGCACAGACATGGCCATGCAATTAAGTTCGCTTCCCAATAACTTATTTGCGAGTTCGACGCCAGCAAGGCAGGAACATGTGTATTCTTACCATGACCTCGGTTCGACTAAAACTTT
>NW_021824875.1:0-10000 GCF_006345805.1 Octopus sinensis | reverse complement strand
GCCGAGGTCGACTTTGCCTTTCATCCTTTCGGGGTCGATTAAATAAGTACCAGTTACGAACGGGTCGATATAATCGACTTAATCCGTGTGTCTTTCCTTGTTTGTCCTCTCTGTGTTTGGCTCCTTGTGGGTAGTAAAGAAATATGTATTTGCTTTTTAGTAATGCAACACTCTTTACTTCGATTATAACGATGGACATACGTTGGGGGTTGCTTCAAAACAGCTTTTGTCTTACTCGTATCTTTTCGAAAACCTTGAATGCAGTGTTGTGGCTAGTTCCCTGGGAATGATTCCGTCTCATCTAAGCATCTCTTCATGAATCGGCATAAAGAGCGATCTCCAGGGACTTAATGAACTCCGCTACTTTTTTGAGCGTTAATTCTTACTATGAATGCCCTGATAGCTTGTGGGGGTTTGGATAAAGTGTTTCTTTTTTGTTGTTGTTTTTTTTTTACCAAAGTCTGATCTTACTGCCAACCAGAGATTGATCCGTGACGTAGTTGGCACTCTGGAACATCCAGTTATGAGCACTATTTTCAGGTGGTGATGACTTAGTCTATTTGGTGTCACTGTTTAGAGTGAGGATGTCTCCAATACATTTTGCGCTGAGCTTGTATTTGGGTGTAGTGTTGGTGAGGTATAATGCGTGGAGTATACGAACTCAAGCACTCGCTTCTCGTTTTTATTGGTATTAATTTTATACTGTCCGTCCCATGTAGTGTGACTGGGAATCTTGAAGAGCACCTTCTTTGATGCCAAAGTCACCAAGAAGCAGTAAGTGATCTTGACTTTGTATACCTTCGTATTATCATTGAGAGCTAATCGTAGAACTCGCCCTTCATATCTTTATATATAAAAGAGCGGTTGTGTGTCTGTCTCCTACGATTTAGATTCCTAACTACTCCCACATTTTGCGGTGCAGTTTAACCAAAGCCGGGTATCAGATGGGGACCCTTCAACGGTAATGGATCCTTCGACACAGCCCGACCCGAACGCTAGAGATAGCAGCTGCTTCTCCCAAACCTTAACATACGTGCTGACCCGTCTTTTCCCGCTCGGCGACCTGACTCGAAAAGGCAGAATCCTGCCCTCGCTGCGCGCGCGTCACCGCTGCTCCTTCCGGTCAGCCCCCAAGTTCCGGTCAGCTCCCCAGCTGCTGACGTCATCCCACAGACCCCAGGATTTATTCTTTCTAAGCCTAGTACTTATTCTATCGGTCTCTTTTTGCCGAACCGCTAAGTTATGGGGACATAAACACACCAGCATCGGCTGAAGGGACGAACACAGGCACGCAAACATATACACATACATACATATATAAAGACATATACACGACGGGCTTCTTTCAGTTTCCGTCGGCCAAATCCACTCACAAGGCTTTGGTCGGCCCGAGACTATAGTAGAAGACACTTGCCCAAGGTGCCACGCTGTGAGAATGAACCCAGAACCATGTGGCTGGTAAGCAAGTTACTTACCCCACAGCCACTCTGTTCTCTTTCTCTTTTTAATTTTAGAGTAAATTTAGACCGGCCACCTACTTAGTAGCAATATTGTGAAGGGAAGTATCTTGTTTTGTCGACCTTCATCCGTAAAATCTTAAAAGGGCTTGCAGATTTTTATAGTCAGATATCGTGTTGTTTTTTGGAGTATGAATCAGGGATTTGCATTCTCTCCCCAAGAACCCAAATTCAGCCATACTTTTCTCCAGGCGGTGATATGTATCCCGTTGCTCCAATGTATGTATGTATGTATGTATGTATGTATGTATGTATGTATGTATGTATGTGTGTGTATGTATGTATGTATGTATGTATGTATGTATGTATGTATGTATGTATGTATGCATGTATGTATGTATGTATGTATGTCAGGTGACTTTCGAGTACTACTGGTAACATGTAACCCAGTACAACCTGTTGCATGGTCGGTTCGTCGGCGAGTAAACCGGCAACCCCACCAAGCTTGCTTGGTGAGGAGGGTGTTTATAGATAGATAGATAGATAGATAGATAGATAGATAGATAGATAGATAGATAGATAGATAGATAGATAGATAGATAGATAGATAGATAGGTAGATAGATAGACAGACAGACAGACAGATAGACAGATAGATAGATAGATAGATAGATATGTTTCTTTATTAGCCACACAGGGCTGCACACAGATAGAACAAATTACAAGGTAGAGCTTTTCTTTTGAAGGTTTAAAAAAAAAAAAAAAAAAAAAAAAGGAAAGGGGAGTTTCGATCAAAAGGGATCTAAAAGGAGAGAAAGAGGACAAAAAAAAGGGGGGGTTAAAAAAAAAAAAAAAAAAAAAGGGGGGGGAGAGGAAAAAAAATTGATCAATAGGGATCGTTATCACAGAAATGTCAATATGAAGTAGTGTAAAAGGGAGGACAGGTGAGGTTTACCGTGGAAAGAAAAGCCTACGGAAAAGACCACGGTAACCTCGGTCAATGAAAGACAGATAGATAGATAGATAGATAGATAGATAGATAGATAGATAGATAGATAGATAGATAGATAGATAGATAGAAGATAGATAGATAGACAGAGAGATATATAGACAGATAAGTAGATAGATAGATAGATAGATAGATAGATAGTATGATAGATAGATAGATAGATAGATAGATAAACTTTCTTTTATTAGCCACACAGGGCTGAATACAGAGGGGACAAATACAAATGCAGAGCTTTTTTTTCGAGGGTGGAAAAAAATAAAAAATGTAAGATTGCGATCAAAAGGGATCGAGAGGAGGAAAAAAAAGGAAAAAAAGAAAATCGTGTATCACAGGAATAATGGTGTAAACATTGATATAACAAGATTGGGTTCATCCGTGGGAAAAAGCCTACAGAAAAGACCACGGGAACCCCAGTCAGGGAGGAAATAAACACATGAGGTCAAAAATGCTCTCTTTTTTTCTTTTTTACGATCTACAGGATCATGCTCAAAATGGTTTCGTTACTAGCACGCACCATCTTTGCAACATTCACCCATCTTTATAGATAGATAGATAGATAGATAGATAGATAGATAGATTGATAGATAGATAGACAATTCTATACATATTTGTATATATGCAAATAGGTGGTTTAAATATCTCGATATTTATCGATATGTTTGTATGTTTATCCTTTTTCATCTAACGTTGCTGCTATTTTTCTCCATTATACTGTACAGTTACAACATCTGGTATCAAAAATATTCACCAAAATAATCGTCTTATTTTTTTCACTCAGTTCTAACTACACAAGCCTTTCTTCTATTATCTTCAGATTGTCATTATATATACACCCATTATTATTATCATTATTATTATTATTATTATTATTATTATTATTATTATTATTATTATTATTTATATTATTATTATTCCATTAACTTTTGTTTGTTCTCAGTGTTTTCTCCCCCCCCCCCATCACACATTTTAATCATTCTACATAAACGATTCGAGAGCAATAAAACGTTAGCATAAAAATAAATGAACAATGCAGACGATCATTAAATTTATTGTAGATTGCTTTGTGTGTATCTTGTAATATATGTATGTTGTGTAGATAGGTCTGTGTGGCTTCGTCGTATGCGCATGGGCACATGTGTACATAAAATGTTTATGCTGTTGGTTTTCAAATATTTGTGTGAATGTGTGTGTGTGTGTGTGTGTGTGGTGTGTGTGTGTGTGTGTGTATACATGCGCAGGAGTGGCTGTGTGGTAAGTAGCTTCTTAACCAACCACATGGTTCCGGGTTCAGTCCCACTGTGTGGCACCTTGGGCAAGTGTCTTCTGCTATAGCCCCGGGCTGACCAAAGCCTTGTGAGTGGATTTGGTAGACGGAAACTGAAAGAAGCCTGTCGTATATATGTATATATATGTATGTATGTGTGTGTGTGTTTGTGCGTCTGTGTTTGTCCCTCTAGCATTGCATGACAACCGATGCTGGTGTGTTTATGTCACCGTTACTTAGCGGTTCGGCAAAAGAGACCGATAGAATAAGTACTGGGCTTAGAAAGAATAAGTCCCGGGGTCGATTTGCTCGACTAAAGGCGGTGCTCCAGCATGGCCGCAGTCAAATGACTGAAACAAGTAAAAGAGCAAAAGAGTATGCATGCACACACTCACAGATACACATTTATAAGTACGTGTGATTGTATGTTTCTATATATGTATGTTTGTTTGAATGAATGTAGTCTTGTATATATGTATGTATTATGTTTGTATGCATGAACGTATGTATCATAATGGAAGAACTGTAAAACATATATCAGCGTACGTTATACAGGTTGCAGACATTATCTGATATAGAACTCAATACATGGTGCTGTGTGAAGTTTTTTTAATATCAGAACGAGGATGGTCACAACTGTCAGTTGCCATCAGCCGCTAGGCGAAACTTGTGTACATGTCTATGTATGTATGTATGTATGTATGTATGTATGTATGTATGTATGTATGTATGTATGTGTGTGTGTATGTATGTATGTATGTATGTATGTATGTATGTATGTATGTATGTGTGTGTATGTATGTATGCATGCATGTATGTATATATATGTATGTATGCATGCATGCATGTATGTATGTATGTATGTAGTATGTATGTATGTATGTATAAGTGCAGAGTTGTACGTTTTGCTTTATGTATGCATATCTATACATGCTCGTGTATATTTAAATGATAAACATCTGGAAAGTTTTACAGACTTTTACAGTTCCGGTGATGGATGGGATCTTTAGTCTTCGAATTAGCTTTCTCCTTTCTGGTTTTGAGAAACCTAATTTCTCAAGATTGGTATTTAGGCTGTGTATTACATATCTCAGGGCCCCAATAATTACACGTATAAACCTAATGCATATATGTATGTATGTATGTATGTATGTATGTATGTATGTATGTATGTATGTATGTATGTATGTATGTATGTATGTATGTACGTATGCATGCATATATATACGTATGCATGTATGTATTATGTACGTATGTATGTATGTATTTACACATATATGTGTGTGTTGGTATGTATGCATGTATGTATGCATGTATGTATGCATGTATGTATGCATGTATGTATGTATGCATGTATGTATGTATGCATGTATGCATGTATGTATGTATGTATGTATGCATGTATATATGTATGCATGCATGTATGTATGGATGTATGTATGTATGGATGTATGTATGTATATATATATGTATGCATGCATGTATGTATGTATGTATGTATGTATGTATGTATGCATGCATGCATGTATGTATGTATGTATGTATGCATGTATGTATGTATGTATGTATGTATGTATGTATGTATGTATGCATGTATGTATATATGTATGTATGTATGTATGTATGAATGTATGTATGCATGCATGCATGCATGTATGTATGTATGTATATATGTATGGGCTAAAAAGTCACATTCGATCACAGCACCAGTAACAATTAAGCTTCGTGCAATGGCCATACTCGATAACGAGGGGGCAGCCATAATATATGTATGTATGTATGTATGTATGTATGTACGTCAACATGTATGTAATGTATGTGTATCGTAGTTTGTGTATATGTAGATGTATGAGCTTCAGAGCGTATGTGTCAGTCTGTCGCTTCATACCTAACTCAGCTAGTCACTATATATAATAACGCTTCTACATACTAACTCCCAATTAATTTTTCGACTATTTGCAAATACATTATTGAGATTAGCAAACGTGGGAATACTCCCACTACGTTTACATATGCTAAACACTATTCTCCGTTCCTATTACGCTATTGTGGGGGCGCAATGGCCGAGTGGTTAGGGCAGCGGACTCGCGGTCGTAGGATCGCGGTTTCGATTCCCAGACCGGGCGTTGTGAGTGTTTATTGAGCGAAAACACCTAAAGCTCCACGAGGCTCCGGCAGGGGATGGTGGTGATCCCTGCTGTACTCTTTCACCACAACTTTCTCTCACTCTTACTTCCTGTTTCTGTTGTACCTGTATTTCAAAGGGCCGGCCTTGTCACTCTCTGTGTCACGCTGAATATCCCCGAGAACTACGTTAATGGTGCACGTGTCTGTGGAGTGCTCAGCCACTTACACGTTAATTTCACGAGCAGGCTGTTCCGTTGATCGGATCAACCGGAACCCTCGTCGTCGTAACCGACGGAGTGCTTCCATCCATTACGCTATTGTCTTCAAGGAAGTGGTTGTGTCTCATTCCAGATATACTAATTGGGATGATGGTGATGGGACACACAAATCTTACCTATAATAATGTTTTGGATCCAACAGCTAAATCAGTGGAACTCCGTACCGTTTTTACCAAGTCGCACAGCTTGAAAATAATTTGTTTATGTAATGTGGATTATTAATATACCACTGCCATCTTTTATTTTGGAAAAATGATACCAGGTCGGTTCATCATGTTATGTTCGGTGATCGGTTTCTATGGAAAGATCCACATGTCGTTTTGTAATACTTTCTGATATAGGGGAAGATTCAGTGAGGGCGCGTGGCTTAGTGGTTAGGGCATTCGGCTCATGATCGTAAGGTTGTGAGTTCGATTCCCGGCGACGCGTTGTGTCCTTGAGCAAGACACTTTATTTCACGTTGCTCCAGTCCACTCAGCTGGCAAAAATGAGTTGTACTTGTATTTCAAAGGGTCAGCCTTGTCACTCTCTGTGTCACGCTGATTATCCCCGAGAACTACGTTAAGGGTACACGTGTCTGTGGAATGCTCAGCCATTTGCACGTTAATTTCACGAGCAAGCTGTTCCGTTGATCGTATCAGCTGGGACCCTCGTCGTCGTAACCGGCGGAGTCTAAAAGGAGGGGAAGATTCATATGAGTATCACAAAACTGATTGACGAGAAGTTTGCAACCACTGTTAAGGCCAGTTTAGCTCAGCTTTTATTATCATACTATTTATGTCCTGGTTGTAGATGGGGAACCGCTCGGGTAATGTAGGTGCTGTAAGCATCCCACTTCTAGTTGTTGTTTTTTTTCTTTTGTTTTTTTTTACGTCCCAAAATCCTTGATTTGATAGAGCCGCCGCCAAAGAAACATTGCTGGTTCGTGATAAACTCTAGAGATACAAGAGTACTGTCACTAGGTCTGCTCCTGTCCGAGATGTCTAAAAAAAGACTCCGCCGGTTACGACGACGAGGGTCCCAGCTGATACGATCAACGGAACAGCTTGCTCGTGAAATTAACGTGCAAATGGCTGAGCATTCCACAGACACGTGTACCCTTAACGTAGTTCTCGGGGATAATCAGCGTGACACAGAGAGTGACAAGGCTGACCCTTTGAAATACAAGTACAACTCATTTTTGCCAGCTGAGTGGACTGGAGCAACGTGGTGGTGGTGGTAGTGGTGGTGGTGGTGGTAGTAGTAGTAGTAGTAGTAGTGTGGTGGTGGTGGTGGTGGTGGTGGTGGTGGTGGTGGTTAGTAGTAGTAGTAGTATTGTGGTGGTGGGGTGGTGGTGGTGGTGGTGGTGGTGGTGGTGGTGGTAGTGGTAGTAGTAGTGGTGGTAGTAGTGGTGGTAGTAGTAGTGGTGGTGGTGGTGGTGGTGGTGGTGGTGGTAGTGGTATTGGTAGTGGTAGTAGTAGTGGTGTTAGTAGTAGTAGTAGTAGTAGTAGTATAGTAGTAGTAGTTTTTGTTGTTGTTGTTGTAGTCATATATATTCATTTTGTGCTAGAGCTTACTGCATTGACCCAAAAGATGATTAACATTTCCCTCTTTTTTTTTTCCTGCAGATTTTCCATTTGCTCTATGACTGAGATTTTGTTGATCTTTGGCCCTTATCAGATTCCTCCTAATGGCTCGTTCATGAGCACCAAAACCAGTGCTTCGGATTTTCGTTTCATGTTTCCGCAAGCCCGGCCACAGCTAGCATTCTTTACTTCCAGAATCCTCAGCTTGCTGCATGAAATGGCCATGCAACTCCATTTCTTTCCACCTGCTTGATCTGTTGATCTTCTTTCTGTGCTTCAATTCTCCTACTCTTTACTCTTTTACTCTTTTACTTGTTTCAGACATTTGACTGCGGCCATGCTGGAGCACCGCCTTTAGTCGAGCAAATCGACCCCGAGACTTATTCTTTTGTAAGCCCAGTACTTATTCTATCGGTCTCTTTTTGCCGAACCGCTAGGTGACGGGGACATAAACACACCAGCATCGGTTGTCAAGCAATGCTAGGGGGACAAACACAGACACACAAACACACACACACACATACATATATATATATATACATATATACGACAGGCTTCTTTCAGTTTCCGTCTACCAAATCCACTCACAAGGCATTGGTCGGCCCGGGGCTATAGCAGAAGACACTTGCCAAGATGCCACGCAGTGGGACTGAACCCGGAACCATGTAGTTGGTTAGCAAGCTACTTACCACCAGCCACTCCTGCGCCTATGTTTCAGTAAATTTTCTGGTCATCTCAACTACCGATAGTATCCTTTCTTCACTCCGCACAACATAATGCCTAAACCCAACATCACAGTACTAACAGTGTCTTCCTCTGTTTCGTAATGGTCTACCTTTTTTTTTTCCTTTCTTTGCCAGTAGGTCTATCAAGTCTTTCATCATTGTTCATAACTTTCAATGTTCATTGGGCATTGTGAGTAGCTTTCTATTCTTCCATTCAAGTTCTGTAGATCCACTTTTATCCATTTCAGAAAGGGAGCAGAGAATCTTAATGCTGACAGAGCCAATGATGTATTTATTACTTCAATGATATTGTGTGTGACCCCCTTCGGTCAGACACTGACCATGGGCTTGCACCTAGAGAGTTACCCTCTGAGGCACAAGTCTGGGCAAGGTTATTTATGGAAGACCAGCAGTCGCCCATGCATACCAGCCTCCCCTCTCCATGCCACCAGTGTTATCCAAGGGAAAGGCAAGGGCCGATACAGCTTGGCACCAGTGACGTCGCAGCTCATTTCTACAGCTGAGTGAACTGGAGCAACGTGAAATAAAGCGTCTTGCTCAAGAACACAACACGCAGCCCGGTCCGGGATTCGAGCTCATAACCTAACGATCGTAAGCCCGACGCTCTAACCACTGAGCCACGCGCCTTCAATGATATTACTTACATTTAATTGTGTTTCGAGTACCTTCTTAATTGTACTCTTGTATTTAATTTTCTATCTCATCTCTTCTTCCATTATCCTATCGTATTACAACACCCCTAGGTATTTCTCATTATTCCACAGCGATCTAACAACATTGTCTTGCGGTAATTTTATACCATCAGAGCTTGTCTTCCAGCCTCTCTTCGTAATTAGCACTGCGCACTTGTTTACTCACAAACTCCATTAGCACTGCGCACCTTGTTTTACTCCAAACTCCATACCAATACTCTTACTGTTTTGATTAAAGAATCCAGGTTTTTTACACCTTTTATATAGTTTTGAGTCACAATGATAGTAGTAGTAGTAGTAGTAGTAGTAGTAGTAGTAGTAGTAGTAGTAACAGCAGCAGCAGCAGCAGCAGTAGTAGTAGTAGTCAGTAGTAGTAGTAGTAGTAGTAGTCGTAGTTTCTAGTAGTAGTAGTAGTAGTAGTAGTAGTGGCGTGGTGGTGGTGGTGGTGATGATGATGATGATGATGATGAATGCTCTGATGCAGTACCAGACAGTGGCTCTCACAATGCCCTGATGCAGTACCAGCAGTGGCTCTCATGGCTTCTGATCTTAACTGATTGGAAGTGTTATCATGTACATTGTTTTGTCTTGGTATAAAAGATGGGCTACAGCAAATATTCTGCTCAATACCACAGATTTGCTTGTCAGTTGTTTGACCTTAACCCATTTGAGCATGTCCCTTAGTGGCTGAACGATATGTGCATCTCTGACCACGAGCAGAAGTAGTGGGGGAGCATCATAGCCATGTGTTGAAATGAATTCTTGGAGGTTTGGATGATTCACCTCTGGAAGCATCCTTAAACAATCCTTATTCAGGGACCTTTTGAGGGGGATGGGCTACTAGACCAGAAAAAATTCTGAGC
>NW_021824874.1:7500-17980 GCF_006345805.1 Octopus sinensis | reverse complement strand
AGAAGGTGAAAGAATGGCAGAAAAGTTTTTTTAAGGCGGCGAGGAGCTGGCAGAAACGTTAGCACACCGGGCGAAATGCGTAGCCATCTTTCGTCTGTCGTTACGTTCTGAGTTCAAATTCCACCGAGGTCGACTTTGCCTTTCATCCTTTCGGGGTCGATAAATTAAGTACCAGTTACGCACTGGGGTCGATGTAATCGACTTAATCCCTTTGTCTGTCCTTGCTTGTCCCCTCTATGTTTAGCCCCTTGTGGGTAGTAAAGAAATAAGAAAAGTTTTTTTTAAATATTCACAGCATAGGAAAACGTCGCGTATATGCACGTGTGGGTACGAGAGCGGGAGAGAGAGAGAGAGAGAGAGAGATTAGGAGAGCATGTGTGTGTGTGTGTGTACGGGTTCAGGTGTGGGATAGGATACATAAATATATATAGGCGCCGGTGTAGCTGAGCGGTAAGAAGCTTGCTTACAACCACATGGTTCTGGGTTCATTCCCACTGCGTGGTACCTTGGGCAAGTGCTTTCTACTATAGTCTCAGGCCGACTAAAACCTTGTGAGTGGATTTGGTAGACGGAAACTGAAAGAAGCCCGTCGTATATATATATAGGTATATGTATGTATTTGTGTGTGTATTTGTCCCTCCCACCGTCGCTTGACAACCGATGCTGGTGTGTGTATCACTCTGTAATCTAGCGTTTCGGCAAAAAACACCGATATAATAAGTACCAGGCTTGCAAAGATAAGTCCTGGGGTCGACTTGTTCGATTAAAAGTGGTGCTCCAGCATGGCGGCACTCAAATGACTGAAACAAGTAAAAGAATAAAAGAAAAAGATATACATATATGTATGTATTTTTATATAATATATATATGTGTGTGTATATATATACGTATTTATGAATGTTTATATATATGTGTGTGTGTGTGTGTGTGTGTGTGTGTGTGTGTGTGTGTATTATAAATATTGAAAGCGATGCTCCAGCATGACTGCAATCTTATGGTTGAAACAAGTAAATGGTAGTTTCAGTAGCCGCATGGATTTAGAAACTAGAACATCGTGACCTGAACCTTGTAAAATTTCATCAGTACCACTTAGGTCCATCAGACACGCTTGCTTCTCCTCTCTTCTTCTTATCATTTACTGCAATTCTACTCCACCCTTAAACCCTTCACGACCCACTCTGCCCAATAAATCCTCTGTCCCGCACATGTTGTTCCTGCAGTCATCGCTACCAACAACATCGGTATCACCTGTCTCAGAAGAAATGTTTGAGGTAAGGAGGCCTTTACAGAAATTATGTAGGTTAGAGTCAGTTGCTTGATTTCTTTTTAAAAAATCATATTTACAGGTTTGCAATCTCTTCTTAGGTTAACGAACCAGTTTCTATGTGAGCTGTGAGCCCTTGCTAGAAATTACAGCGAAAATCTCCCGCAAATCCTCCTCTGCTGTTTTAAAAAGGTCAGAAATTTAGAAGAATATAATAGAGCGGCTTTAGAAAGAAGAAAAGATCGGTGGTCATGCCCGGAGTGTCATTAATATTGTTCCTTCCCGATCAGGTCTGAACTGAAGTGTCAATAACAGCGACGGAAACGACAACCTTGGCGTAGACAAGGCTTTGTGGTTAAGTAGTTTCTTTCGCAACTATGTTGTTAGAGGTTTTTTTTATCTCACTGCTCGGCATCTTAATTATGTTCTATCGTAGCTTTGAGTTGACTAAAGCCTTGAGAGTGAAATCTCGATCAACAAAAATTGTCTGGAGGGACTGTTCTTATTTCTGGATGGTAGACTAAACCCTTCATCTGATTTAACATCACAACTCGGTCTGTAGGGGTTCTTAGCTGTCCCATTCTTGATCTTCTTTCCCTGAATAACCAATAAAATAATCTACAGTTAATCAATCTAATTGACCTCTACCTAGTCATTATTCAGCTGGAAATATTCCAGCTGTGACCACCCATTCCGTCTCTTTGAAAATTCGTGATCTCGTCATTCGTGCTCATTTCCTTTTCTGACGGTAACGATATGATTTCAGTAAGATACAGTAGTTGTTCCAAGCGTGTCGACCGCTTGCCAAGGGACCCTCATCGGCTTGTGAAACAAACCTTTTTTTGCTGCTGTTGCTTAGCAGTAGAGATCGACTCTGACGAAGTAGACAAATGAAGAAAATGTCCTAGTTGTTACTACTCCATTTCTTTACTACCCACAAGGGGCTAAACACAGAGGGGATAAACAAGGACAGACAAACGGATTAAGTCGATTATATCGACCCCGGTGCGTAACTAGTACTTATTTAATCGACTCCGAAAGGATGAAAGGCAAAGTCGACCTCGGCGCAATTTGAACTCAGAACGTAGCGGCGGACAAAATACCGCAAAGCATTTCGCCCGGCGTGCTAACGTTTCTGCCAGTAGTTGTTACTACTCCGTCGTTTTCTCTGCATGTGGCGGGGTGGGTGTCTGTATTCTGTATCTATTTTATGCCATGCAAGAGAGGCTATTAGCTGCACTTTATAGTCCCATTTTCAGCGGTTTCCCTGGGATCATTCAAGCATTGGTGACCCTTAATCAGAATTATGACGGCAAAAGGTACAGCAGTCATTATATATAAGTTGATTGCTGGCGAAATGCGTAGCCGTATTTCGTCTGTCGATACGTTCCGAGTTCAATTTCCGCCGAGGTCGACTTTGCTTTTCATCCTTTCGGGGTCGATTAATTAAATACCAGTTACGCACTGGGGTCAATGTAATCGACTTAATCCCTTTGTCTGTCTTTGTGTGTCCCCTCTCTGTGTAGCCCCTTGTGGGTAGTAAAGAAATATATATATATAAGTTGATTCTTCCCAAATTTATTGAAACTTCCCGCTTGCTATTTTGCAAAAAGAATGTATTTTCTTCACAACTGCATAATATTAATTTATATAACTGTTATATCGAACCAATTTCCGTAAATTAATTTTCGAACTCTGTTTTAGAGTTTCGATTTTTTTTCCCCGAAGCAAATTGCGATATTTGTATTTTTGATATATCGAATGGTTCCGAGTAACACCAGTTTTTGCGTTATGGTGTATATAAATACCAAAGCACAACTCTCTTTGCATCTGCTGACGAAGATATCTAACTGAAAGAAACAAAGTGCGTAAGAAGATAGAAGATAATTGTGTATAGATTTATTTGGAGACTAGCAGTATCGCCCGGCGTTGCTCAGTTTGTAGGGAAATAACTATAAGCATTTTTAGAGAGTTATAGCCAAAAAATAGCAAAAAAATGATGTAAATTTTTTTTGAGTTAAAGAAGGTTGAGTTGCGTCCCCTAGACAGTCTGTGGTTTGTTTCTGATTCTCGACCCCATGTCGATTTTATCGAGTTTTTTTCAGACACTGGGGAAACTTTCAAAATTTTCGCTGCGTAGTTTTGAATTATGACATTGGGTATGTGTGTGTCAAGTTTCATCAGAATCGGTGTTGAAAGCCGTGGTCAGGGTGAGGGTACAAGCAAACAGACACAGAAACACGCAAGACAAACTGCCGTTTATATATAGAGAGATGTGGCCTAATCGCATTTGCTAATGTCGCTCTGTGTTAGTTGTAGTTATATGTCATAGTGTGTGTAAGTATGCGTGCACACACCCACACACAAACACACAGGCACACACACACACACACACACACACACACACACATAATACATACAAACGTCAAAATGTATATATTTCTTTGCTGCCCACAAGGGGCTAAACATAGAGGGGACAAACAAGGACAAAGGGATTAAGTCGATTACATCGGCCCCAGTGCGAAACTGGTACTTTATTTATCGACACCGAAAGGATGAAAGGCAAATTCGACCTCGGCGGAATTTGAACTCAGAGTACGCTCTGAGTTCAAATGCCGCTAAGCATTTCGCCCGGCGCGCTAACGTTTCTGCCAGCTCGCCTCCTTAAGCGTCAAAATGTATACGCACAATATACGCTTAGATGCATATACTTACAAACTAGTTAGATTATCTGAAGTTACTCATATTAGTCAATAGATAGACGGGGAGAGGAGAGAGAAAGGAAGAGAGGGTAGAGGAAGAAAAGAGGAGAGAGGGAGAAGAGAGAAGACGGTGAGAGAGAGGAAGAGGGACAGAAAAAGAAAAGAAGCGGGATGAGATGAAATTTTGGCGCGAGGTTAGGAGCGAGATTCAAGAATATTACGGGACTGATTAAAGTCATTCTTGTGACCATTCCATCTTTTTCTTACTTATAGAGCCAGGGTCGTCACATTACCACACGTATTATTTTCTAAGACGACCTGGGTGTGATTTGAGTGACATTTGATTGTTAATTCTTGCAGGTCGAGGGATCAGCCTCGTAGCGGTTCCCTCGTTGGTTTGTTTAGGGGGCAGTCGACAAAACGGTGGAACGAATGAGAGACAGGCGATCGGGCAGACTACACACTGGCAGAAAGAATGAAAGGCAGACGAGATAGAGAGTTAACTGGCGAATGATTGAGGGAGAGATTGAATGAGTGAGTGAGCGAGCGAGTGAGTGAGTGAGTGAGTGAGAGAGTGAGTGGGTGAGTGAGTGAGAGTGAGTGAACGAGTGGAGAGGGGAAGGAAGAGCATGGAGAAAAAGTGATTGGCAGTGTAAAATTGAGGGAAGGATGATGGACAGGAAACTGATAGGTCAGGATGATACTTGTATGCGTGGAAGACTGAATGACTGACTGGATGGATGGATGTATGGATGAGGAAGGAATGGAAACATCGGGTGTATTGAGCGAGAGAGAGAGAGAGAGAGAGGTTGTGTGAAAGAGAGAAAGAGTAATAGCAAAAGAGGAGATGATATAATGAGGGAAAGAGGTATTTAAAAAGAAGTGCGGTGAGAGAGGGAAAGAATGAGCGAAAACGTATAGGAAAGAAAAAAATAGAGAGAAAAAAGGTGAGGAGAGCGAAAACGTGGAGGTGAAGGAGGTAAAGGAAAACCTGGCGAAGAAGAAGAAGAAAGAAAGATGGAAAAAGAAGTGGAGGAGGGAGAAATGGGCAGAGGAGAACTAGAGAAAGTAGTGGGCTATTCATTGTAAATTAAAAAAGACAATTACGAAAAATAAAACAAAATTGGACAGTATTATTGCCGATCGGTTAATATGAACAAAGAAACCGAAGTGGTATGAATAAAGTTAAGGCGGCGAGCTGGCAGAATCGTTGGCACGCCGGGCGAAATGCTTTGCGGTATTTCGTCTGTCACTCTGTTCTGAGTTCAAATTCCGCCGAGGTCGACTTTGTCCTTCATCCTTTCAGGGTTGATCAAATAAGTACCAGTTACGCACTGGGGTCGATGTAATCGACTTAATCCGTTTGTCTGTCCTTGTTTGTCCTCTCTGCATTTAGCCCCTTGTGGGTAGTAAAGAAATAGGTATTTCGTCTGCTGCTACGTTCTGAGTTCAAATTCCGCCCAGGTTGACTTTACGTTTCATCCTTCTGGGTCGATAAATTAAGTACCAGTTACGTACTGGGGTCGATATAATGGACTTAATCCGTTTGTCTGTCCTTGTTTGTCCTCTCTGTATTTAGCCCCTTGTTCGTAGTAAAGAAATAGGTATTTCGTCTGCCGCTATGTTCTGAGTTCAAATTCCGCCCAGGTTGACTTTACGTTTCATCCTTTCTGGGTCGATAAATTAAGTACCAGTTACACACTGGGAGTCGATGTAATCGACTTAATACCTATGTCTGTCCTTGTTTGTCCCCTCTATGTTTAGCCCCTTGTGGGTAATAAAGAAACAGAAATAGGTATGAATAAAGTTGAAAGAGATAGAGAGCGGGTGGCGGTGGAGAGAAGTGTATTTCAACGATGTAAGTATATTTCTGCAAAAGAGGTAATAAAAAAAAAAAGAAGAACAGGATCTTCATTTATTTCAAGGAAATGTGATTTGCTGTTCGATCAACTCATTGATAAAGCTTGTAAGTGATTGAGTACTCCACAGACATTTGTACTCTCGACGTAATCCTTAAGCAGTATCCGCGAGATACAGTATGTGACATGGCTAGATCTTTCAAATTTCAGGTGCAGTCCATTCGACGGATTTCGGCACAGCTTCACTCTACTTAAGATTAAATCAAGGCTACAGAAATAAGTACACACACTCACACACAAACATAAATATATACGACGGGCTTCTTTCAGTTTTTGTCTACCAAATCCACTCACAAGACTTTTGTCGGACCGAGGTTATAGTAGATAGCACTTGCCCAAGATGTCACGCAGTGAGACTGAACCTGGAATCATGTGGTTGGGAACCAATGTTTTTACTACACAGCTTCTATAGACACGAGGCCTGAGATTTGGCGGGAGGGAGCTAGTCGATTACATCGACCCTAGTGCTCAACTGGTACTTATTTAATCGACCCCGAAGGATGTATGTTCTGATGTATGTCCCACTGCGTGACACCTTGGTCAAGTGTTTTCTGCTATAGCCTCGGGCCGATTAAAGCTTTGTGGGTGGATCTGAAAGGCGGATACTAAAAGAAGCTCGTCGTACAAATATGTCTGTGTGTGTGGGGGGTGTCTTGTCCCAACCACCGCTTGATAATCATTGTTGGTGTGTTTACGTCACCTTAACAATTAGCAGTTCAGCAAAAAAGACCGATAAAATAAGTACCAGGCTTTAAAAAAAATAAGTAGTGGGGTCGATTCATTTAACTAAAAGTCCTTCAAAGAGTGGCCGCAGTCTAATGACTGAAAAGCAGATAAAAGATACATGATAAAAGATATTGTGTCTAGTTCTACATTATCTAGTCTTCCCCACCCCCACCTCACTTAAGTCGGAGAATATTAATGCCTTTTCGGTTGACAAAAAACAATATTTATTGGTATGGCATAATGGTAAATTGAATCGAAGCCAGAGAGTTAATTGCGTTAGAGAAATGTTCTTCCCCTCTCTTCGTTCGGCTTATATATTTATCTACTAGATATTGTTATTGTTGTAATTGTCATCCTTGTTGTTGTCTGAACTTACTTACAGCCCTAAAGAAGCTGAACAGTAATAAAATCTATTGTTATATTTCGGGACGGTCATTTTTTTTCATTCCAAATAAACACACGCACTGTTTATTCGTTCTTCACTTGCTTATTATTGTTCTTATTTTATGTCCATTGTCTGGAAATGTTTTTATCGCACATCGTCTGATCTTTTCAGCGACTCTCCATTCCACGTGTACCCTCTTGTCCTGTTTAGTCGATTCTGTCTTTCTATGGTGTGCCTAATAAAAATCATTACAGATATTCGTAAGTAATCAGAATGAACCCCAAGCTACATAAATTCTTAGGGTAGGTGTGATAAGAGGGAAGCTTTGCTTGCTTTTTCTAGCAGTTCGATTGTACAATGTATAGAGGGATTTCTCGTTGTCTCGGGACACTATTGATATTTGCCAACGGCTTTCTCCCACCAAATATAAGACAATTTTATTTTGTAAATTTATTCCCTAGTGGAAATCGCCGTTGGCAAACAGCGCTTACAATGGCGTCTCTAGAGAGAAATGGGCGAGACTAAAATTTAAGCTTGCGAAAGGCCAGACAGACAGACAGCCAGCATGACAGTCAGACGAGCAGGCAGTCTGACAGACAACCACACAGTAAATAGTCAGTCAGCCAACCAGACATTCGGTAGCAAGTGTTTAAGACAACGAACGAATCAAAAAACAAATTAAATCACAGATCGCCCCACCAATGACGGACTTCTTCATTATTATATTATTGTTTGTATTGACTGACGGAAGACGTTTTCCGAGATTATATACATACATTATATACCGGCGAGCTGGTAGAAACGTTAGCACGCCGGGCGAAATGCGTAGCCGTATTTCGTCTGTCGTTACGTTCCGAGTTCAAATTCCGCCGAGGTTGACTTTGCCTTTCATCCTAACAGGGTCGATAAATTAAGTACCAGTTAAGCACTGGGGTAGATGTAATCGACTTAAACCCTTTGTCTGTCCTTGCTTGTCCCTTCTGTGTTTAGCCCCTTGTGGGTAGTAAAGAAATATATATACATGCATGAAACACACACGCTCATACACAGACACAAATACGAGTGCGCACACATGTACATCTATGTATACACACACGTATGTTGATTTCTTTTATCGAAGCTCTAGCTAATCCTGACTGTCCTTTAGGTCACGCGCACGCGTATTTCTTTATTTCCGACTCTTTTGAATGACTCGGGCGAAATGCGAAGCCGTTTTTTGTCTGTCTTTACGTTCTGGGTTCAAATTCCGCCGAGGTCGACTTTGCCTTTCATCCTTTCGGGGTCGATAAATTAAGAACCAGTTACGCACTGGGATCGATGTAATCGACTTAATCCGTTTGTCTGTCTTTGTCTATGTTTAGCCCCTTGTGGACAGTAAAAAAATAGGTATTTCGTCTGTCTTTGCGTTCTGAGTTCAAATTCCACCGAGGTCGATTTTGCCTTTCATCCTTTCGGGGTCGATTAAATAAGTACCAGTTACGCACTGGGGTCGATGTAGTCGACTTAATCCGTTTGTCTGTCCTTGTTTGTCTCCTCTATGTTTAGCCCCTTGTGGACAGTAAAAAAATAGGTATTTCGTCTGTCTTTGCGTTCTGAGTTCAAATTCCACCGAGGTCGATTTTGCCTTTCATCCTTTCGGGGTCGATTAAATAAGTACCAGTTACGCACTGGGGTCGATGTAGTCGACTTAATCCGTTTGTCTGTCCTTGTTTGTCTCCTCTATGTTTAGCCCCTTGTGGGTAGTAAAGAAATATATCTCTTCCCTAAGGTATTTTGTTTGCTACATACACCCGCGCGCGCACACACACGTACACACAGACACTCTCTCTCTCTCTCTCTCTCTCTCTCTCTCTCTCTCTCACGCACAAACGGGCGCGCGCACACACGCACTTATTCGAAACTAAACCTATACCAGTCGCTACACGAAGTTTCTGGTCCTATATTCTCAGTGACGTAATGTTTAAAGCTTTTTTTATATACATATCGTACTGCTTTTACTCGTATTTTGCAGCAAACAACTTTTGGGGAATTACAGATTCGTCATATGAGCATATGACGAATCCAAAGAAGGCAAAAAAATATCTAGAGATAGTTTTACATGCAGGAGCAACCTCGGCTATTTAGAAAATCAGAAAATCACTCGACAACTGGGATGTCTTTTACTATAAGCACTTAGTCGACCAGTGCTTCTTAAATAAATTTGATGAACGGAGATTGTATGGAAGACCGTCATATATACATACATACATACACACGTGCGTACATATACATACATGCGTATATATATATATATATATATATATATATATATAACGGGAAGCTTTATGAAAATATACAAAAGACGAAGGTAGGTGGAGTACAAAGAAACAATTGTATTAGTGTGGCGCTCAGGAATATAAATAAAACAAGTCTTTTACGTTTCGAGCCTACGCTCTTCAACAGAAAGATACACAGAAAAGAAACACGGAGAGAAACAAAGAGAGAAATATATATGAGAAACATAGAGAAAGAGCGAAAGAAAGAGTGAGAAAGGGATAGGAAGATGGAATTTAGACAGACACACACACTCTCTCTCTCTCTCTCTCTCTCTCTCTCTGTATGTGTATATATGTACAAACACACACACACATACACACACACACACACCACACACACACACACACACACACACATAGAGAGACAGAGTGTTCGGGTTGAATTTGACGATTCCTTTATTTTTCCTTTCTTAGGAAACAACTTGATTTATAGGTGAAAAGTTAATTGTTCGCAGACATGGATGACTGGAAGCTAACTGAATATTGAAAAAGAAGTTACCTGTATTATGAAGATTCGCACCAGATTTCAAAATGTCAACATCATGACTGCTGCTTAATGCTCTGTGAACACTGTAACGGTTCTACCAAGAAAACCCATGTACCATGAAAACCAAGTTACCCCAAACTTTGATGGTCTTTGGATGTGTTACCGGCGAGGGTGACATCATGCTGACCCAGATCTTTGAACAGAGCCTTAGGCTGAATTCAGACGGCTGTGTGAGGCTGCTGGAAACTGTGGCAATGATTGCTGCTGGAAGGCCATATGTGTAGCTCCAGGATTCGGTTCCTTGCCATACTGCCCGAAAGAGCCAGGGGTAGTTGTCGAAGAATTTCTACGATTATACCAGCTCGAATTTCTGGCTTCCTAGATCTCCCCGTTGTAACCCCATGGATTACTATGAGTGGAACATGGTTGGGAAAGACACCAACCGCTCTGCCGGCAACACCAAGGCAGAGCTGATGGCCAAGATCAAGGAGGTGTTAGAAGAATGCATGTGCCAAGTTCCGGAGCCCCTTGAGGCCGTAGTGAAAGCTGAACACAACAGCTTTGTGAAAACTGTAATAATCTAGATTATATCTAGATTTTTTTTAAACAATTTTATTTTTGGATGTGATATTATTATATTTTTTTACTTGTGATGCAAAGTATCAAATTTAACTCGGATGCC
>NW_021824874.1:0-2500 GCF_006345805.1 Octopus sinensis | reverse complement strand
TGTATGTATATATGTCCATATATGTGTGTGTGTGCATGTGTGTATGTATGTGTATGTATGTGTATGTATGTGTATGTGTGCGGTTGTGTGTGTGCGCGCACATACGTATGTGCATGTGTGTCCTGTGTGTGTATGTATATATGTGCATATATACATGTGTGTGTGTGCGTGTGTGTGTGTATATGTATGTGTGTGGTTGTGTGTGCGCGCACACTTATGTATGTGCGTGTGTGTTCTGTGTATGTATGTATACATGTGCATATATATATGTGTGTGTGTATTTGTGTGAATGTGTGTGTGTGTGTATGTATATTACTGAGTGCATGCGTCAGCTGAGAGTCGAACCACGATTAAATCAACTTGTTTTCCGATAACGATTCGTTAACCTAGACACAGGTTTTTTGATTAACACTGACTTCTAACGGTGGCATTCTGCCTCAAATTTTATTGGAGGAGTTTAATCGATATTATTGACCCTAAATATTTCATTGATACTTCGCTTCATCGACGGAGGAGGAAAAGCGAAGAAGAATTTTAACTCATGATGGAAATGGATCTAAATAATGCAAGGCACTCTGTGAACAACAAAGCCGGATTTTGTGTGTGTGTGTGTGTGTGTGTGGTGTGTATTATGTGTGTGTGTGTGTGTTTGTGTGTGTGTGTTTGTGTGTGTGTTTGCGTGTGTGTGTTTGTGTGTGTGTTTGTGTGTGTGTGTTGTGGTGTGGTGGTGTGTGTGTGTGTGCGTGTGTGTGTGTGTGTGTGGGCTTGTGTGTGTGTATGTGTATGTGTATGTGTGTGTGTGTTTGTGTATGTGTGCGTATGTGTTTGTGTTTGTGTGTGTGTGTGCTTGTGTGTGTTTGTGTGTGTGGTGTGCTTGTGTGTGTGTGTGTGTGTGTGTGTAGCTAGCTAGCTACATAGATAGATAGATAAATAAATTGAAATGTAGAGCAATCTCTACCACACCAAATCGCAGCCTACCGGCGATCATGCTGGGCGTGTATGTTAGGTATGCGTGGTCGATAATGTTGATTACGCTAGTGCTGCTTCTATTTCATACACACACACACGCATATAAAGATGTACACACATGCATACGCACACGCGCACTTATGTTGACCACGAGATTTCACAGTTCTGTATCATCCTCCAAAGAACGACACCCACGTACCTTGCTATCCCACGTGCGTGAGTGTAAAACTCGGAGTTGCGATGAAGCAGACTCACTGACTGTTTTCCATTGAATATAAACGCAACTTCACACATTGAGCAGAAGCACTCTTCCACTCACGTGTGCGTGTGTTTGTGTGAATGTGTGTGTGTGTGTGAGTGTGTATGTGTGAATGTGTGTGTGTGTGTGTGTGTGTGCTTGTGTGTGTGTTCTTGTGTGTGTGCGTATGTGTATGTGTGTGCATGAATGTATAACCTTAAATGTATTTCATAAATATATATTTAATAATAAGTGATGCAGTAGTCAGAGTTTTCTCATATGTATCTCTTTTACTCTTTTACTTGTTTCAGTCATTTGACTGCGGCCATGCTGGAGCACCGCCTTTAGTCAAGTGATGCAAGGGGGACAACAACAGACATACAAACATACACACACACACACACGCATATATATATATATATATATATATATATATATATATCTATATAATTGAGTAGTAGTTGAATGAATTATCCTAGTATGGATAATTCGGTTAACCGATACCCGGGTAGCAAATTCACGTTAGAAAACACCGTTGAAGCTACATGCCAAGTTCCTTGTCTTTCCTGATGAGAAGGCGGCATAATGCACCCTTATTCCTTCGGAATTAGGAATATGCAGTCTTCGAGACATATGTCGAGAATAAAGGAATTTGTTAAATCGTCGTTCGACTCCATCTTCATATATTTATATATATATATATATATATATATATTATATATATATATATATATATATATATATATATAATATATATATATATATATTATATACATATATATGACGGGCTTCTTTCAGTTTTCGTCTACCAAATCCAGGCTATATTAGAAGACACTTGCCCAAGGTTCCACGCAGTGGGATGACCCGGAACCATGTGGTTGGTAAGCAAGCTGCTCACACATAGCCACTCCTGCGCCTGTATGTAAATTTAAAAACTATACATAAGCTATTATCACTCTTAAATTTTGGATTAATAATGCATATGATGAGGTGCTGGATGGAATGCATTGCAGTCTTTAGTTACAGTTTCCTATTAATTTTTAAGATGTATTCAGGGATGGCTCTACAGTTAAGATGGTCGATTCGAAACTACATGATTACGGGTTCGTTTCACTACATGTCACTATGCGCAGCTGTCATCTACCATAGCACAAATAAACCATGGAAATTTTATGGAAAAAAACTTCGTTGAAATCTGTAAGATTTAATATTTCTGTTCTTGGTTGATAGATTTAATCCGTCATGCGGTTCAAACCACCTCATGACCCTTGGATCTCATCAGTAGGGTTATAC
>NW_021824873.1:0-17772 GCF_006345805.1 Octopus sinensis | reverse complement strand
CGTTTCGAGCCTACGCTCTTCGACAGAAAGATACACAGAAGAAACAAGGAGAGGAAAAATACATACATGCAAACATATATATAATATATATATATATATATATATATATATATACACGTATGTATGTATGTATGTATGTATGTATGTATATGTATATATACACTTACCCCACACTCAGTCCTACTCTTAAAGTTATTGAGAAACGGCACCAACATGCTAGAAAGAGATGTCAAACAACTCTAAAACCACATCAAGCACTCCATTAACATTGGCTGAAAGCGAGTTAATGAATAAAAAAGATTTAGCAAAGTTATTAGAGGTTAAGTCTAGATCGAACGATTTCTGAGTTAGTGATATAACAATTACTTTGCCTTCGTCAGTAGAATATACGAAAATAGTAAATAAATGCAAAGATATAAACATACTCATGCAAATACATACATACATACATACATACATACATACATACATACATACATACATACATTATATACAGTATATATATATATATATATATATATATATATATATATATATATATATATATATATATATATATATATATATATATATATATATGCTTAATGGTGATGGTTGTACCAACTTTGCTTTCTCCATATATATATATATAGGGTGAGAGTTCAC
Organism: Octopus sinensis; assembly: GCF_006345805.1. Lineage (NCBI taxonomy): Eukaryota > Metazoa > Mollusca > Cephalopoda > Octopoda > Octopodidae > Octopus > Octopus sinensis. The sequence continues at coordinate 17,127 of NW_021824873.1, read as the reverse complement.
CAAAAAAGACAAAAGACGAAGACAGTGGAGTACAAAAAGACAAATGTATTAGTATAACGCTCAGGAATTTTAAAAGTCTTTTACGTTTCGAGCCTACGCTCTTCTACAGAAAAGGACACAGAAAAAAAAACACAAGGAGAGAAACAAGGAGAGAAAAAAATGTGTGTAGTGGCTACCGATCTATCCTGGCTATATTCACACATTCACACGTATATACGAGGTAAATCCCATTATTCATCTCAACCTTGTGTGTTTTTGATCAAAATAATACCGCAGTGAATATAATGATCGCAGTGAATAAATATAATGTAATATATATATATATGTTTATACATAATTAAGGATAACATCATCATAAAAATAACGACCCTATCAGTGGCCGACATGTAATAAAAGCCATATAGGTAAGAATTTATTTATTTTGATTTGACATATTGTGAATACGCATGTCCTAGTGGTGAAGATATTTCAGTCATGTTCGAAAGATCATGGCTTCAACTGTAAACGAATGCCCAGCAATAGATGAGAAATTATCCGTTGGACAGACTAGTGTCCTATTGAGGAGCAGAGACTTGTAATCTCATCGCCATGCACACCGCGGAAACCGGGTTATGAGGTCAGCATTACGAGTCCAAAAGGGCCCACGACAAAGCTAAGTCCTAAAGACGTAGTATCGCCTTTTTACTTCTCTGGATTAATGACTCCTTTCAAGTGTGGATCCTTGCCCTTGTTTGAAACGAAATATAAAAATTAATTCCTATCAAATCTTTGTTCCTGGTAGTTTCATATGTAGCTTGTCGTCGTCGTCGGACGAGAACTTCAAAGGAGAATCATTAAAAAGAGGAAGAAAAAAGAAGGAAGAAAAAAGAAGGAAGAAAGAAACACAAAAATAACACGCAAAATATGGTGGTTGTTGTTTATTTAAAGCATCATCCCACCACTGATAGCAAAGACAGGCTCTAGAGCCATGTTATTGTTGCTGTTGTTACTGTTGCTGTTCTTTTCCTGTTAGGTCTTTCTCTTACGAAGCCGAGTCCAAAATTACAGCAAACAACGCACACCTTCCAGCCATACACCAGATGGAACATTCATTCATTCATAAGAGAAATAATCAAAAGAAAACTTCCATGATAATATCCTCCTCACCAAGCGAGTAAACAAACAGCACCAAGTTGGAAAGAGGTCTTTCCCCTCCCTCACGCCGCAGCGGCAACCCGCCACCGCCACATCACCATCACCATCACCATTACAATCACCACCATCACCACCACTATCATCACCAATACCACCACTACCGCCACCGCCACGACCACCATCACCACCACCACAACCATCACCACCACCACCACATCTATCACCAACACCACCACCATTACCATCACGACCACAACCATCACCACCACCACCACCACAACCATCACCAACACCACCACCATTACCATCACGACGACGACGACGACCACCACCACCACCATCACCACCACCACCATCACCACCACCACCACCATCACCACCACCACCATCACCACCACCACCATCACCATCACCACCATCACCACTATCACCACCACCATCATCACCGTCACCACCATCACCATCACCACCACCATCACCACCACCACCACCATCACTATCGCCACCATCACCACCATCACCTCCACCACAACAACCATCACCATCACCACCACCATCATCCTCACCACCATCACCACCAACACCACCACCATCACTACCAACACCACCATCACCCCCACCACTACCATCACCACCACCACCACTGCCGCTGCTTCTACTACTACTACTACTAGTCGATTACATCGACCCAAGTATACAACTGGTGCATAAAGTCGACTTCGGTGGAATTCGAACTCATAACGTAAAGAAGGACGAAATGCTGCTAAGCGTTTCGACTGGTGTGCTAAGGATTCTGCCAGCTTGCCGCCTTAATAATAATGTTGGACCACTGAACTCAACATGTTTCTTTTTATTTTTTCTGTATCTATTTCCTCTCATTCCTTTCCGTCAAAGAGCGTAGGCTCGAAACGTAAAAGACTTTTCCATTTTTACCGAGCGTCAAACTAATACACTTGCTTGTTGTTCCTACACTTGTCTTTGTTTTTCTATATATTTGAACTATATATATGTGTGTATGTGTGTGTGTGTGTGTGTTTGTGTGTGCATGCATCCATGCATGTATGTATGTATGTATGTATGTATGTATGTGTTTTATATGGTGTGTGTATTTGTGTCTCTGTGTTTTTATGGCGTGTAGTATATATAATATATTATATATATATATATATATATATATAATATATATATATATAATGTATGTGTGTGTGTGTGGTGTGTATGTATGCATATACAGCACTCTCACACTTATATACGCCAATGTAGGGTAGAGTGAAAGAAGCATAAGTCACATAATTTTCGAATAATGAGTGGCACCATTTATTGGTATGTGGAATATATTTAATGATACGCACAAAAATTAAAGTGGCTATTTCTGAAATTATCGAAGAAAGTGGGTAATTGCATAATCACACATTACATAACCGCATGAAACGTGCGTACCATTAAACGTATACAAAATGCAAATAATTATTTTCTGTCCTTATTGAAATATTATGGAGTTCACATTTATGACAAACTAGCAGCCAATGTTTGCATGATAATATTAGAAAAGCACCCGGAGAGCGCAGACCTCCGCCAGCTCATTTCCACCCATATACTCACATGCTGAAAATTGCCCAATTTCCTAAACCAACGCCGGCAAAAACATAACCTCCTTGACGGGGGTAAAAAAAATAATACAGCTTTATGATTTTAAAAAAGACTTTTAAAAACAGGTATCATCCCAATAGTCAAGGCTTGTCATGTCATCCTCCGCAGATCTGCGCCAAGCAACTCATTTTAAGATAGATAATTGAGTAAAATTACTAATAGAGAAACGAAAATAAATTTTGGAAGCAGTAACGCCACCATATGTTATGTGGAAACGATGAACGTGTTTTCAAGGGAGATAATCAAAGAACGCAACAGTGTAATACTTCATGTAATGTAAATATAACAAATGAAAAATCTTTCAAGAATCCATAAAATTCCCGGAGTACTACCAAAATTTCACCATCTGTTCCTTGTGTCATTACCGACGTTTTCTACAAGTTTCATCAGATATCGTTCACAAATTTTTGAGTTATTTTGCACACAGACCGACAGACGGACACACCACCGCCGATGAAAACATAACCTCCTTCCTTGGCGGAGGTAATAATTACATCGTAATACGGTTATAGGAGTGGAGTGGAGTGTCGATCTAAACATTGAGACTGAAGTATGTAAGAACGCGTATTGCATTAAATCAAACTGCTGCTGCTGCTAATACTACTACTACTACTACTACTACTACTACTACTACTACTACTACTACTACTCTACTACTACTACTACTACAGCTCACACACACACACCCATACATACTTTTACACACAACAAGCACGATTCCAGGTTCAGTCTCACTGCGGGTTCAGTCTCACTACGTGGCACTTTAGCCTCGGGTCAACCAAGGCTTTGTGAGCGGATTTGGAAGGCGGAAACTGAAAGAAGCTGGTTGATTATATATATATATGTGTTTGTTTGTGTGTGTGTTACCATAATATCAACGCCCAGCTTTAGGTTAGTTAAAATATGTTTGTAAAATATTTCATCTTCTAAAAGACGAGTTCCCTGTAGTTACCATAGAGAAAAATTCTGTCTTAAACTAAAAGGGTGCAGAAACACAATATCCGCCCAGAGTCGCTACCTATCGGATTCCCAGACACCAATGTTTCTAGTACTGTAGGTGTTATCAATGAGAATTACTTAAGAGAGATAACTCTGGACAAACCTTATTAAATGCTATAGCTTTAACTAAAATCAACAACGTCTACTGATTTGCGCCAGTGGACTGCCAAGTCATGGGAACTACCGTAACATTAACGCAAACAGTGTTTAGGCATAAGTAAAGTTTAGGTTAGTTAAATTATGTTCGTGACGTATTTTAACTGCTAAAGGGCGAATTCACTACTGGTTCCGTGGAGAAAAAGCTAGAAACATCGATGTCTGGAAATCAGATAGGTGGCGACTTTGCACCTTGAAGAGAAAATTTTTCTCAACGTGACCTGCAGAGAATTTGTATTTTAGTTGTTCACATATGCCACAAGCATATTTTAACTAACTTAAATTCTGCTGCTATGTATATATATTACGGAGATATAAACACACCAACACCGGTTGTTAAGTGGTGATGGGGGATCAAAAACAAACGCAGCACACACACACACATGTACGACGGGCTTCTTTCAGTCCTTGTCTACCAAATCAATTCAAAAGGCTTTGGTCGGCCCAAGGTTATAGAAGACACTCGCCTAAGGTGTCACGTAGTGGGACTGAACCCGGAACCATGTGGTCGGAATGTAAACTTACCACAGAACTTAGGAGAAGAATCTGTTCATTAGATTGACCTCAGTATTTGACTATTACTTCATTTTATCGACTCTGGGATAATAAATAGGGAATGTTTGCTCCAACGGGATTTGAACTCGGAACATAAAAGAACGAAAAAAACTGAAGAAAGAAGCAAAGAAAAGAAATATAAAAACATGTAAAATATACAAACAATAAATAACTAAATCAAAGCCCCACATGAAGCTAACGGCCCTTTAAAAACATTTCACCAACCTTAACACTGCTTTTTAAATAAATCCTTTTGCAGTTATCCATTCCTGTAGCTTCCTGACCTCAAAACAGGTCAGTGTATGTAATTTAAATTATTTTCCAATGATAACGATTATGATGATGATGATGATGATGATGATGATGATGATGATGATGATGACGATGATGATGATGATGATGATAACAACAACAACAACAACATCAAGAACAGTCACACGCATCTTTGAAGATATATATTCTCCGTTTTCTCTACATCTTTTCTTTCTCCTCTCTACTGCAGTTTCCTCCTCTTTAGCAATATTCCTAGTCATCTCGCCCCACTCGTCTCTCTCTCTTATTTTTATCCCCTCACCACCCGGTTTTTTCTTATTCTTCCTTAACCGTCTCCTCCTCATCATACCCAGCTTCTTATCCATCATCCCGTTTTACTTCTTCTTCTTTTTCTTCTTCTTTCTTTCTTTCTTTCTTTCTTTCTTTCTTTCATTCTTTTCTTCTCCTCTCCTTCGGCCCATAACCGCTTCTTTCACCCCACCTCATTTTTTAAGTTTTGCAGAAACTGATGGATTTTTCAGAGATATTCACTTGGAAAACAAAAATATTCTATAAAAGAAAAACATTAAATAAAAATGAAAAATAAAAAATAAAAGGAATGAAGCAAAGAAAAAAAAACAAAACAAAATGATATTTTCTTTCTTTTCTTTTATATCTTTTTGCTTACTTTTTGTTCTTGTGATCTTATTTTTTCCCCTCCTTCTTTCGACCCCTACAACTCAGGTCCTCACCTCACTACCCATGTATCTTTTTCTTTGCTCTGTATCCGAACTACAATGGCTGTGTACATATATATTATCAACCTTTGCGCTCAGGGGTGTCGTTGTTGTTTTGCATTTATACAGTTTGTTTTTATTTTCTTTATTCCTCCTCCTCCTCCGCCGCCGCCGCCGCCGCCGCTCTCTGTCCTCTCGGATTTCTTTCCCTTTCTATTTTTGTTTTGTTCTCTCCTTTTAATATTCCTTACCTCGTCAAAGACATTAGTTACAGCATCTTCTTCTGGGTCTTTGCGCACAAACTATTCCCTTACATCTTTCCCACCCATTCACGAATAGAAGGTGAGGTACTTAACCAACTTTTAAATATATAAAACCTGTTAAGTAACTTTTTAATCCGACTAAGCTGAACCCGATGAAGAAATGGTCGAACGCACCGGTGCGAGTCATAGAATCTACGTAGACCACCAGTGGTCCTTACCAAATTTGTATGGTCCACAGAAAGTTGAGACTAAAATCCAAAATCTAAACAATACATTATCTCTTATGATAAAAGGCAGATTTTATCTGCCTCCCAAACCGTTTGTTTTTTTATACAATTCTACAATATAGAATGTCTTCAATTGGAATTTACCTATCATTTTTACAAGTAGATTCCATCGGGTCGTGGCCTGCTAGTTTATTTATATACGTATAAGTTTTCCTCTATCATTGGTGAGGCCATTATTTGCATGCCGCCAGGTTGGCATCAACACTTCTCTGGCAATGCTTCTTATAGAAACAGTGGTGCAGAAGGCGGCGAGCTGGTAGAAACGTTAGCACGCTGGGCGAAATGCTTAGTGATATTTCGTCTGTCGCTACCTTCTGAGTTCAAATTCCGCCGAGGTCGACTTTGCCTTTAATCTTTTCGGGGTCGGTAAATTAAGTACCAGTTGCGCACTGGGGTCGATGTAATCGACTTAATCCCTTTGTCTGTCCTAGTTTGTCACCTCTATGTTTAGCCCCTTGTGGGCAATAAAGAAATAAGAAACATTGGTGCAGAAAGCAATTGAGCTTCTCTCAAATGGCAAGGAACAAGGCTCCGACTCCATCACAGCTGAAATAGACACAAAAACACACTTGCACACGCGCACACATAAGTACACACACATATATACGTAGGAGGGGTTGCTGAAAAGTTCCTAGCTTTAAGGTTGTCGCGAAAGCAGGCCTGACTGGAGCCCCAACCTTCTGAGTTCTTTAAAAAAAACTGAAGGAGCACTGCAGTAAGTGTGAGAATCTGAGAGTGGGATATGTTGAATAAAATCATAATTAACCGTTCTCCTATATTTTCTTTTACCTATAGCCAAGAACTTTTCGACACCCCTCTATATATGCACCCCCCCCCCCACACACACACATGATGCATATGTTAAATAAAATGAGACAACAAAGCCAAGGCTGTGTGGAATTTTCAGGACATTTATAAAGAGAAAGTTAGTTCTACAGTTGTTTCTGGGATATTAGGGATATTCCTTCATCAGAGACAATGTTAGATGTTTAAATAGAGGGAAATATTAGAGTTCAATATAAGGAGTTATTTGGAAAAGGGAGGAAATAAGGAGTATATAGGGAAATAAGAGAATGAATGTGGAAATAAAAATAAAAATATAAACATATAAAGATGTTATAGTTGCAGTACCGTTATCCAAGGAAAGTGGTGTGTAGAAGTGGTAGAAATGCTTCTTGTCCGTAATATGTAAATTCCAATAGGAGTTCATATTTTGTTATTACAAATGGAAAATGTGGAGACGTAGATTCTATGTGCTGTTCATTCAAAGGGTTATTGTGGTGCGAATGCAAATTTGAGAATGTAGTGGTAGTATTAAGTGGATAGAAAAGTGAGAAGAGGTGTGTATGATAAAATGAGGAGAGGTCAAAAGAAAAGGCGAGAAAAGAAGAAGGAAAGAGGAAAAGAAAATGAAAACAAGAAGAGAAAAAGTGAATAAAATCAGAATCACAGCATATATATATATGTGTGTGTGTGTGTGTGTAAGAGGAACTTCTTCCAGTTTCCGTCTACAAATCTACTCTCAAGCTTTGGTCAGCTGGAGACAAACTTCTTACCACGCGGTCACGACTGCGTGTATGGTTCATGAATTTTTTAGAAGAATTTGTAGGCCTCTTCCTGAAAAACGTTTGAGCAACACTGATGAGGAGACGCATTTTAGTCTACTACTGACTCACACCTTGGGTCCAGACAAAACTCCACTTAGACAAAAAAGCCTCGGACAAAAATCCCCTAAGTTAAAGTGCGAAATAGAACAAAAGCCCTTCAGTTATATATATTTCTGTTTTCGAACTTTAATATCATTTAATATCAATAAAATTCGAAGGGAAAATATAATTTTAGATAATTCATTACTGAAATAACCATGAAAAATATTCATTTTACTTTAGGCACAAGGGCCGAAATTTTGGGGGAGGTGGCCAGTAGACTACATCGACCCCAGCACGCAACTGGTACTTAATTTATCGAGCCCGAAAGGATGAAAGGCAGTCAACCCCAGCGGAATTTGAAATCAGACAGATGAAATACCGCTAAGTATTTCGCCCGGTGTGCTAACGTTTCTGCCTTAATCATAAAAATATTCTTTCCTACTCTAGGCACAAAGTCCGAAATTTTTTGGGAGGTGGCCAGTCGATTAGATCGATCCCAGCATGCAACTAGTACTTAATTTATCGACCCCAAAAGGACGCGAAGCAAAGGTAACCTCGGCGGAATTTGAACTTAGTGCGTAAAGACAGACGAAATACCTATTCTTTATTACCTACCCACAAGGGGCTAAACATAGAGAGGACAAACAAAGACAGACGGGTACTAAGTCGATTACATCGACCCCAGTGCGTAACTAGTACTTAATTTATCGACCCCGAAAGGATGAAAGGCAAAGTCGACTTCGGCGGAATTTGAACTCACAACGTAACGACAGACGAAATTACAGCTACGCATTTCGCCCGGCGTGCTAACGTTTCTGCCAGCTCGCCGCCTTAATCATGAAAAATATTACAATAATACTTTGTGTTGGTTCACTTCACATGATCATTGTTTTATATACCTGGGCACCATAATTTCCAAAGCAGATTATACCCGGAGCAGGTCAGTGTTTTTCTTTATCCTTACCTGTCGGCATTCTTTCCTTAGCGGCCTGTTTGCATTATTGGCCTTCTGTTGCAACTGCTTGTTCTTGTTAGGAAGATCGCTTCCTACCTACACATGGAGAATTACGGTACTGAGGTTGACAACACAATGGCCGCGTGCAGAGAACCAATTCAAAGAAAGATTATAACGCTTTTCATTCTTTTGCTTCAGTCATTAAACTTCGGCCATGCTGGGGCACAGCCTTCATTAATTTTTAATCGAATGATTAAACTTATTTTTTTAAAGCTTGGTACTTTATTACTGTGACTTTTTCCTAGCCAAAATTGTGACTTCATTAGTGTGATTTTTTCCTGGCCAAATTGTGACTTATTTTCCGGTGACATTTTTCCTAGCCAAAATTGTGAGTTTATTAGTGTGACACTTTTCCTAGCCAAATTGTGACTTTTTCCTAGCCAAAATTGTGACTTTATAACTGTGACTTATTTTCCGGTGACATTTTTCCTAGCCAAAATTGTGAGTTTATTACTGTGACATTTTTCCTAGCCAAATTGTGACTTATTTTCTTGCGATTTTTTTCCTAGCCAAATTGTGACTTATTTTCTTGTGACTTTTTCCTAGCCAAAATTGTGAGTTTATTAGTGTGACATTTTTCCTAGCCAAATTGTGACTTTTTCCTAGCGAAAATTGTGACTTTATAACTGTGACTTATTATCCGGTGACATTTTTCCTAGCCAAAATTGTGAGTTTATTAGTGTGACATTTTTCCTAGCCAAATTGTGACTTATTTTCTTGCGACTTTTTTCCTAGCCAAATTGTGACTTTTTCCTAGCCAAAATTGTGACTTTATAACTGTGACTTATTTTCCGGTGACATTTTTCCTAGCCAAAATGTGAGTTTATTACTGTGACATTTTTCCTAGCCAAATTGTGACTTATTTTCTTGCGATTTTTTTCCTAGCCAAATTGTGACTTATTTTCTTGTGACTTTTTCCTAGCCAAAATTGTGAGTTTATTAGTGTGACATTTTTCCTAGCCAAATTGTGACTTTTTCCTAGCGAAAATTGTGACTTTATAACTGTGACTTATTATCCGGTGACATTTTTCCTAGCCAAAATTGTGAGTTTATTAGTGTGACATTTTTCCTAGCCAAATTGTGACTTATTTTCTTGCGACTTTTTTCCTAGCCAAATTGTGACTTTTTTCTAGCCAAATTGTGACTTTTTCCTAGCCAAAATTGTGACTTTATAACTGTGACTTATTTTCCGGTGACATTTTTCCTAGCCAAAATTGTGAGTTTATTAGTGTGACAATTTTCCTAGCCAAATTGTGACTTATTTTCTTTCGACTTTTTTCCTAGCCAAATTGTGACTTATTTTCTTGTGACTTTTTCCTAGCCAAAATTGTGAGTTTGTTAGTGTAACATTTTTCCTAGCCAAATTGTGACTTATTTTCTTGCGACTTTTTTCCTAGCCAAAATTGTGAGTATATTAGTGTGACTTTTTTCTATGATATTTTTCCTAGCCAAATAGTGACTCTGAATTTTGATTACGATCAACCAGTTACATTATCTCGTAAATGAATGTTATTTGGAATTAAAGTTGGGAAATTTGGGAAAGTTTAGCCAATCAATAGACAGCGTGGCATTAGCAGCTTGTTACCATGACAACTGCACGCTGTGTTGTAATTCACTATTGGCTGTGCCGCTTTTGTCTATTGTTCATTTCCCCCGCATCTTTTAATTTCTCTGTGTGTTAGTATATCACATTTTTTTCTATGCTTCTGTTTGTTAGTATTTTTCTCTGTGTTAGTATTTTTACATATTTTTCATTTCATATATTTTTGGGACTCGTTGACTCAGATAGCTGGATTTATGACTTCACTAGGTTAATTCTATTCATAAAAATTTCAATTAGGAGTACTCCTTAAACCGTTAGCTTCACATTTCAACAGCTTAACTGAAATTTAGCCCACGTAACAGGAACTGAGAGGGAAATCGTGGAACAGAGAAACTGTGGGTGATACAGATAATTTGACATTATTTTTGAATTCTGCACGCAAAAACATACAAGATACAGGTATACTTTTTCTTAGGACAAATTCTTTGTTGACCAGTGTTATTCTTAGTGTAGCATGAAAACGTTACTCAACTTTGGAGACAGACGCCATCTTTTCACACACTTATATATTAATGATGTACATAAATACATGGCAGGTATACATAATACTGAAGTACGCATAAAGTAAACACAAGGCCCGAAAATTTTGGGGAGGGAGCCAGTCGATTAGATCTACCCCAGTACGCAACTGGTATTTAATTTCAAAGTCGATCTCAGCGGATTTTGAACTCATAACGTAAAGACAGATGAAATACCTATTTTTTTACTACCTACAAGGGGCTAAACACAGAGAGTACAAACAAGGACAGACAAACGGATTAAGTCGATTATATCGATCCCAGTGCGTAACTGGTACTTACTTTATCGACCCCGAAAGGATGAAAGGCAAAGTCGACCTCGATAGAATTTGAATTCAGAACGTAACGGCAGACGAAATACGGCTACGCATTTCGCCCGGCGTGCTAACGTTTCTGCCATTTCGCCGCCTTATGCAGACAAATATATTAATATAACCAATTTTTTAAAATGATAAAAATATACAATCAATGAAGAGACAAAAGAAACAGTAAGAGGATACATGTTGATTTTATTAGGTATTTCTGTTTATTTAGAAACTTACAATGAACAGGTTAGACGCTAAACTATAAATTTCATAGGGTACAGCCTTAAAATTGACACCGCTCCGCTAAACGCAGACAATTTCTGTCTCGCTATTGGCTAAAAATACTCAGTTTTTTCTTACAATTTTTAAACCTTTGTAACTTTCTTCGCCAGTTTTTTTCAGCATCATACCTTCAAAGCAATGAGACTGAAAGGCTACATTATTACAGCTGATTTTCAGATTTTCTACTTCTTTTCAAAAAATGCATATTTTGCGAATGAACAAAAAAATCCTAATCGACTGTGGTGTAGGAGTGGCTGTGTGGTAAGTAGCTTGCTTACCAACCACATGGCTCCGGGTTCAGTCTCACTGCGTGGCACCTTGGGCAAGTGTCTTCTACTATAGCCTCGGACAGACCAAAGCCTTGTGAGTGGATTTGGTAGGCGGAAACTGAAAGAAGCCCGTCGTATATATGTATATATATATGTGTGTGTGTTTGTCCCCACTACATCGCTTGACAACCGATGCTGGTGTGTTTTCATCCCCGTAACTTAGCGGTTCGGCAAAACAGACCGATAGAATAAGCACTAGGCTTACAAAGAATAAGTCCTGGGGTCGATTTGCCCGACTAAGAGGCGGTGCTCCTGCATGGCCGCAGTCAAATGACTGAAACAAGTAAAAGAGTAAAAAAGTATCTTCTACCTTCAAAATTTCAGACCTTGTGTCTATACTAGAAAGTATTATTGTGTTATCAGAGTGTCATCTGAGGAATATATGGTTGCTATTTCTAGCAAATATAATAAACGTCTCTGTAGATTGCCTCTTTCACACGTTAACTCCATCCTGAAGAGACTGATGTTGGTAGTCAGCCAACTATGGTTGTCGAGCGACGATAAACGAAAGCGCAACAGAAAAGCTTCTATGTACACCGTACCCCTACTTCTCGAGCGCACACGTGTGTGTGTATGTAGGGGGTAGAATCTGTCTTAAATTGTATATCTGTCTGTCTTTTTCTTTTGGAGGTCATGACCTTTCAAGACCTCATGCTTCTTGTTCTTTTTTACATTTTTCTTATGCTTGTATTCTTTTCTTCTTTCTTCTTTCTAGATATTTTTCTCGGGTATCGCCCCTTTAAAAGCAAATCGGTACCGGTTTGTTAGCTGTGGTAGATGAAATACCTTGGGTGGATGAGGGTGGTAGTGACAGCTTTCGGAATAGAGGGTGGTGGTGTCGGTAGTATTTGTAGTAGTAGTAGTCATGGTAGTGGTGGTTGTAGTGATTGCTGGTGGTGGTGGTGGTGGAGAATGACACAGACCCCGTGCCGGGGTGGGCTGGGGTGGCGTTTAGATCATCATTCAAGAATTGTTGGGTGTGGTTGACTGCGAAGGTGTGAGTTGAATATATATATATATATATATATTTAAAAATTATATATATATATATATATATATATTATATATATATATATATATATGTGTGTGTACAGTATATATATATATATATATATATATATATATATATATATACTGTACACACACACATATATATATAATGATATAATGTATGTGTGTGTGTGTGAGGATTTCTAGCTGTTGACGGTGATGGTGGAAGGTTGAGGCCGGAACGAGTTTTGGGGTGGTGTCGATGAGCATTAAGATTTATAAGGGCGAAGGTAAGTGTGTGTGTGTGTGTGTGTGTGTGTGTGTGTGTGTGTGTATGCGTGACGGATAGAAATGAGTGAAGGTTACCAGGAGTGTGGTATTATATTTTGGTTGTAGTGTACGGAGGTGTCCAATGATATAGTGTCTCTTGTAATGGTAGTGGTGGTGGTGGTGGAGGTGTAGTAATGGTGGTGGTGATGATGGTAGTGGTGGTGGTGGTGGTGGTGGTGGTGGTGGTGGTGATGGTGGTGGTGGTGGAGGTGGTGGTGGTGGAAGTGGTTGTGGATGCGGCAGTAGTGGCGGTGGTGGTGGTGGAGGTGGTTGTGGTGTATGTAGTAGTGGTGGAGGTAGTTGTGGTAGAGGCGGTTGTGGTGGAGATGGTGGAAGTGGTGATAGTGGCAGAGGTAGTTGTGGAGGGGTGATTGTGGAGGTGGTAGTAGCGGTGGAGGTTGAGGTGGTTGTGGTGATGGTGGTGGAGGTGGTGGTAGAGGTGGTAGAGGTGGTGGCGGAGGTTGTTGTGGTGGGGGTTGTGGAGGTGGTAGTAGTGGTTGTAATTGTGGAGGTGATGGTGGTAGTGGAGGTGATGGTGGTAGTGGAGGTGGAAGTAGTGGTGGTCGGGGAGGTGGTAGTGGTGGTGGTGGTAGTGGTGGTGGTGGTAGTGGTGGTGGAGGTGGTTGTAGTGGTACTTCTAAGAGTTTTAAACGGGTTCAGTTCGCATGACTTCACAGAAATAAGGGTTTCATTCACTATGTGAATTTCCTTGCATGTACATGTGTATAGATGTTATTTACATATGTAAAAATGCGCGCGTGGTGTGTGTATGTATGTGTGTGTGTGTGTGTGTGTGTGTGTGTGTGTGTGTGTGAAAAAGTTGCGTAGCTGACATAGAGGACAGGAAGCCATCTGAATATTGGTAAAGAGTTACACTGTATTATGATGATTCGCGCCGGTGATCAAAATGCCAGCCTCATAACTGCTGTCCAATGCTGTGTGAACAATGCAAGGGCTGAAAGGCGTGGTATGGACTGCTGTAACGAAGACTACAAAGTCGTGGCCAGCTGGAAAGGACACAGAAGGCCAGAATTCATTAATCAGCTGCAAGACAAAGTGGTGGAAGATCTGAGCAAGGGAATACAGGCTTTGGAGAGAGAGAGATGAAGCGTTGGAGTCCCTACCATGAAGCTGGTCTTGAATGAGGACCTTTGTTACCACACGTAAAAGAGGTGCAAGGGACAAATTCTCACAGCCAAGGTCAATGAGAACCGCTTAACGAAGACAAAGAAGCTCCTGAACAATCAGAGGCATCCTATTGAGCCGAGGTTGACCTGATGCTTCACAGTTGAGATAAAATGTCTGCTAGCAACTGTTGCACAACACCCAGAGCAACAGGCGTCATGCCTATAATCCTTGTGATATCCCATGTATCATAAAAAGCAAGTTCTTTCAAACAGTGATGGCCTTTGGACGTGTCTCCACATCTTTGAACATGGTCTTAGGGTAAATTTAGACGCTCTTTTGTGAAGCTGCTGGTGACTGTGGTCAAACCATGGATGGAGAGGCTTGCTGCTGGGAGGTCATATATGTGGTAACAGGAATCATCTCCTTGCCATATTTCCGGAAAAAATCAAAGGGGGAGACGTAGTTGTTGGAGAATTTTTACGACCTTACCAGCCCCATTTTCTGGTTTCCTAATTCCCCTAATTGTATGCTTGTGGATTACTATGTGTGGGGCTCGTTTGAGAAAGACAGCAATTGCTCTACCTGCAACACCAAGGCCGAGCTGGTGGCCATGATCAAGGAGATATTAAAAGATCTTCCCAGTAACAGTAAGGGACACATGCACCAGGATGCAAAGATGTCTTGAGGCAAAATGGAAGCTGATGGTGGTTACTTTGAGTAAATTGTTACCTCCCAGCCATAATCTAGTTGATATTTTATCCTCTTTAAACAAGAGTAGGAGTGGCTGTGTGGTAAGTATCTTACTTACCAACCACACGGTTCCGGGTTCAGTCCCATTGCGTGGCACCTTGGGCAAGTGTCTTCTACTATAGCCTCGGGCCGACCAAAGATTTGTGAGTGGATTTGGTAGACGGAAACTGAAAGAAGCCCATAATTTCTTTATTGCCCACTTGGGGCTAAACATAGAGAGGACAAACAAGGAAGACAAAGGGATTAAGTCGATTACATTGACCCCAATGCGTAACTGGTACTTAATTTATCGACCCCGAAAGGATGAAAGGCAAAGCCGACCTCGGCGGAATTTGAACTCAGAACGTAACGGCAGACGAAATATCTATTTCTTTACCACCCATAAGGGGTTAAACACAGAGAGGACAAACAAGGGCAGACAAACGGATTAAGTCGATTATGTCGATCCCAGTGCGTAACTGGTACTTAATTTATCGACCCCGAAAGGATGAAAGGCAAAGTCGACCTCGGCGGAATTTGAACTCAGAACGTAACGGCAGGCGAAATACCTTTACTGCCCACAAGGGGCTAAACACAGAGGGGACAAACAAGGACAGACAAACGGATTAAGTCGATTACATCGATCCCAGTGCGTAACTGGTACTTAATTTATCGACCCCGAAAGGATGAAAGGCAAAGTAGACCTCGGTGGAATTTGAGCTCAGAGCGTAACGTCAGACGAAATACCTTTACTGCCCACAAGGGGCTAAACACAGAGGGGACAAACAAGGACAGACAAACGGATTAAGTCGATTACATCGATCCCAGTGCGTAACTGGTACTTAATTTATCGACCCCGAAAGGATGAAAGGCAAAGTAGACCTCGGTGGAATTTGAGCTCAGAGCGTAACGTCAGACGAAATACGGCTACGCATTTTGCCCGGCGTGCTAACGTTTCTGCCAGCTCGCCCGGCATGCTAACATTTCTGCCAGCTCGCCACCTTATTATATATAATATACGTATATATATATATATATATATATATAATATAATATATATATATATATATATATATATATGCCATGTCACATGATGAGAACGCAGATGATGAGAACGATGACAAGGGGGGAGATGTTGATAATGACGGCAACGACAACAATGATGATGATGATGATGATGATGATGATGATGATGATGATGCTGATGATGCTGATGATGATGACGACGACGACGCTGGCGTTGGCGTTGATGCTGACTTCCTGACATTTGAACCGACTGTAAATATCCGCCTACAGAGGTCATCAGTCACGTAGTACATCACTGTATCCAAACAAGAGAGGCTGGAAGCAGACTCTAGCCTAGCAGAAAGCAGCAGTTAGTATAAGAAGCAGCTGTGTATGTTTTTTGTTTTTTGTTTTTGTGTGTGTATGGTATGCTGAGAGAAAAACCAATTCCTTGTAGCCACGTTCCGTGACCGCAAAAGGTCAAGAGGACGAGAGTTTCAACAAAGGATGTATTTAGCCACGCTTCCTATGTCAAAAGGTTAAAGTACTAGCGGACCTAATAGCGATGTTATTGTTGCTGTCAATGAGTGTTAACACATGCAGGGCGAAAAGCAGACCGTGACGTTCAAACGAAGGAGCTACAAAGTGGTCGTTCGATTCGCTAGACATAGCAGCGAAACCTTTTCTGAAACCACATTAAACTACTTGAAGATATTTCAGCGTCATGTTTTGCAAACAACTTGCACATGCAAGAGCTACCAGTCGAAAGCTCCGCATACTGGAAGCAAGCAAGTGTATGGGGGTCATCAGGAGAGAATGTGCGCCGTTTTGGGGACTACTTCCCGACGGCATCAATGTGCACCGCCCACCCCCACTGAAATGAGGCGCCGCTTTCTAGATCAACTGGTTATCAAATAAAGCTCAATATAGGCGTACGAGTGGCTGTGTGGTAAGTAGCTTGTTTACCAATCACATGCTTCTGGGTTCAGTCCCACTGCGTGGCACCTTGGGCAAGTGTCATCTACTATAGCCTCGGGCCGACCAAAGCCTTGTGAGTGGATTTGGTAGACGGAAACTGAAAGAAGCCCGTCGTATATATGTATATATATATATATGCGCGTGTGTGTTTGTGTGTTTCTGTTTGTCCCCTTAGCATTGCTTGACAACCGATGCTGGTATGTTTATGTCTCCGTTACTTAGCGGTTCGGCAA
>NW_021824872.1:7500-17235 GCF_006345805.1 Octopus sinensis | reverse complement strand
TCACGTGTTTCTGTGGGGGAACAATGTTGGGGGAACAAACACAGAGACACAAACATACACACGTACCCCCCCCCTTATATATATATATATATGTACGTATGTATGTATGTATGTATGTATGTATATATATATATATATCCGACGGGCTTCTTTCAGTTTCTGTCTACCAACCGAATCCACTCACAAGGGTTTGGTCGGCCCATATATATATGTGTGTGTGTGTGTGTGTGCGTGTATGTATGTATGTATGTATGTATATATATGTTAAATAGGCGCAGGAGTGGCTGTGTAGTAAGTAGCTTGCTTACCAACCACATGGTTCTGTGTTCAGTCCCACTGCGTGACACCTTGGGCAAGTGTCTTCTGTTATAGCCTCGGGCCGACCAATACCTTGTGAGTGGATTTGGTAGACGGAAACTGAAAAGAAGCCTGTCGTATATATGTATATATATATATGTATTTGTGTGTATGTTTGTGTATCTGTGTTTGTCCCCCTAGTATTGCTTGACAACCGATGCTGGTGTGTTTACGTCACTTAGCGGTTCGGCAAAAGAGACCGATAGAATAAGTACTGGGCTTATAAAGAATAAGTCCCGGGGTCGATTTGCTCGACTAAAGGCGGTGTTCCAGCATGGCCGCAGTCAAATTACTGAAACAAGTAAAAGAGTAAAAGATATATATATATATATTACTTACATGCATATAGATATTTTTATATAATTCATGCACATATGAATGACATTATGCATGAGAATATGTGAATGAATGTGTACACATATGTACATAGATTTGTCTGTGTATAAACATGTATTTAAATGTATGAATGTATGTATGTATGTATGTATGTATGTATGTATGTATGTATGTATGTATGTATGTATTTGTGTTCAAGAATTTAAAGACGTAGTGGAGTGTTTGTCTCAATAAACAACTGTAAACCCACATGAAGCGTGTTATTACTGCTCAGAGAACAGAATGATTTACGTTGTGGGGGGAAAAGAGCGACGGCAGCGCATTCCCACTGCACAAGTAACTCAATGCGCTTTCATTTTACGATGTTGATATTAGCATTAAGTTGCCCTCAACAGCACTAAAATGTACACAAATCTCAGCGTGTGTGTGTGTGTGTGTGTGTGTGTGTGCTTGCATTAGTAAAATGGTGAAAAGACAATAATATAACAATTAAAATAGAATGTAAACCTCACTGGTTGGATGTTTTAAAATAAAGTATTTAGTCCCACATGTAAAATATTTTTTCCAACCTCTTTTTCTTTTTTTGACTATGTTTCCGTCCCTCTCTCTTCCTTTTCTCTACTTTTTTTTCTTTCTTTCTTCTTTCTTTCTTTCTTTTTTTCTTTCTTCTTTTTTCTTTCTTTCTTTCTTTCTTTCTTTCTTTCTTCCTTCCTTTCATTCTTTCTTTCTCTTTCGCCCCCTCCCCACACGCTATTGTCAATAATGAAGGCGACAAAACAAAACTTGTCTAGATTTCTAATGTTGTTAATATGGAATTTCATTGACTGAAAACAACAACAACAACAACACTAATAATAATGGTTTCAAATTTTGCCAGAAGGGCAGCAGTTTTAGGGGAGGGAATGAGTCGATTACATTGATGCCAGTGTTCAATTGGTACTTATCGACCCCGAAAGGATGAAAGGCAAAGTCAACCTCAGCGGGAATTTGAACTCAGAACGTAGTGACGACGGGAGAAAAGCCGCTAAGCATTTCGTCCAGCGCGCTAACATTTCTGCCAGCTCGCCACCTTAATAATAATGACGACGACGACGACGACGACAACGATGATGATGATGATGATGATGATAATGATGATGATGATGATGATGATGATGATGATGATGATGATGATGAAGATGCTGATTGTCGCTCCTGTCGATTCCGACGTGTGAGTGTTTGAAGGAGAGGATTTAAAAAATAAATAAATAAAAAAAATAAAAAAATAAATAACTCCGCCCACCCGTAATTGCAGATCTAGCTTAGTGATATTGGAGCAATGCCTTTCCTCAGAGATAAGGTAAAGTATGTTTTCACCCGGGGTGAAAAGAAACCAAGGCTACCAATTTTTTAAATTCCACTTATTGGCAACGTTATCCTTTTCAGATGATTTATTTCTGCGAGTAAGAGATTTTGACAAAGGACTAATTACAGGGCGGGAATAAAATACCGCTATTGCTTTCACTAACCGCTCGTCAGAAACCAATCGACGCCATTTTTGTTTTTTTTACTTTGAAAAGTTTTCAATTAAAAACCAAGAGGAAATAATTAGTCGTTTATTGGAATCTTTTGCTGAATTGATCTTGCGCCTTGGTACGATTGGCGGGAATTTTCAGTATGTTGCTAAAGAAGATATGTGCATGCCTCTGTATGTGTGTGGTGTGTGTGTGTGTGTGTGTGTGTGTGCTGTCTTTTATTTTTTTTGTCCTCGAAGGTTTTAGTCGAACTCGGTGTTTGTTTTTTAAAAGTCTATTCTATCTGTCACATCTGCTGAACTGCTAATATTACGGCGACGTAAACAAACCAACACTGGTGGCCAAGTGATGGTGGGGGAAAAACACAGACACAAATACAGATAAATATATAAATATATCCGAGGGCTTCTTTCAGTTTCCGTCTCCACTCATAAGACTTTGGTCGGCCTGAGGCTATAGTAGAAGACACTTGCCCACATATGTATGTATGTAGATAGATAGACAGGCAGACAGACAGACAGATAGATAGGTAAATAGGTAGGTAGGTACTATGTACGTATGTAGGTTGGTTTGTAGATTGATAGATCGATAGGTCGATAGATAGATAGATAGATAGATAGATAGATAGATAGATAGATAGATAGATAGATAGATAGATAGATAGATAGATAGATAGATGGATGGATAGATTTGTATACATGTATGTATATATGTACATATGTACGTAGATAGATAAGCAGGTAGGTAGGTATTCAAATAAAATCCTCTTGAATTACATTAGTAATAAAAAACAGCTAGTGAAGTTAAGCAATAGTATAGGGAGTGCGTTTAAAAGTTGGCTATTTTTTCATTAGAGCAATTTCTTGCGGGAAAACAGAAAATAGAAGATATGTCAACGGAGAAATGCTTTAAATGTTAACGAGATTATTGCTGACGTTCGGTACCAAGAGACGGCGTACTCCTGCTTTGTTCTACTTGTGTCAGGAAGGATTTGTCAGGCTATATTTTCGTTCTGTAATTCCTCATGTAGGATTTGCTTTCTTGGCAGTATTTCGATATTGTCTTTGTTTTTTTTGGGCTGCAGCCCTAGTTTCTGCGCGCAGAACAGTTTTGTCACCCTGCACACACTTCGGACAAGCCCGACTGACAGCGCATCCAAGCCTATAGAATTTATCTCGAACCGGTAACATCCCCCCGGTAGCACTGCCAGGCCAAGGACATCTGGGAATTATCCATGATAGTTTCCAACCGGAAAGTCATCCGGAACAGACTAACCAGTTCGTTCTCGTCGGCGCCCAGAATCTCCCCGAGAACGTCATCGCACTTCCACGCCACTAATCCTCTATAA
Organism: Octopus sinensis; assembly: GCF_006345805.1. Classification (NCBI taxonomy): domain Eukaryota; kingdom Metazoa; phylum Mollusca; class Cephalopoda; order Octopoda; family Octopodidae; genus Octopus; species Octopus sinensis. Next base: position 13,680 of record NW_021824872.1, on the reverse strand, counting down.
ATTTCTAAAGCGGAACATCCAACAATCCCATTGCCCGACTGGTAGAGGGCTCAGTTTATGAGAGACAGGAGTTTCCGAAGAAACTCTGGTGGAATAGTGAAAAGAAAGCTGGACCTTAAGGGAAGGCTTCTCGTTCGGCAGTGGTTCAGTAAAGACGTAGACTGACCACAGCTCTTATCCTAAAACAGCATCAGCAGATAATAGAGTAAGGAGTGGACCAGCGAAGGAAACAAGGAGATACCGCATCGAATGCCAAACAGCATGGGTGTGTGACAGCGAGCTGCCAGGAAGATAGATCAAATCTGAAACCAGCACGCAGCAGGAATTAAGAATCCGCAAAAACACAGAAAGAAAATTGTCTTAATGTAAACCATTTCAGGAAACTGAAAAAAAATTTTTAGATGGAATATATATATGCAAAAATATAGCTTCCCCTTAGACAGTAACATGTGTGTAAAAATGTAAACACTGCAATATTTCTATACGAAAACTGCAAGCCAGCGAGTAAAATTTAAAATTTAAAATTTTAATTACATATACATCCATATTTATACAAGTCCTCTATATATATATATGCGCACTGCTGTTTCTTACCGGTCTCTCGCTGATACATCAATAATAATTATAACTACGAAAGAAACATCAACATATGTCCATGGGCGGTGTTCGGTTAAAAAAGAAAACGCTGTAAAAACGAACCCATAGCAAAAACAACCAAAAGAGAAAGAACGGTGGACAGATAGCCATAAATACTATGAAAGAGTTGATTTATGATTTATTAACACCACTATGCAACACTCCTCCCAAAACATACACGAATAAACTCATACCGTAAATACCAAACAAAATGAACAAAGCCCACAGCAAGTGCTATAGATGGCCGGTACCCGCTGCACAAATAACATGCAATGCAAAAACTAATACAACAGAAGACTCAAACCAAACCCCCATAACAAAACATACTGATACAATATCTTCTCCCCACCCACCCCACAAAAAATGCAGCACACAGCACCCCACCAGCAGAAAAGTGCAACAAATGATGCTATAGAAAGTTGCTTGAAACTATCAGATGTCGAAAAACAATAGAGATGACGTTGGTGGCGAACTTTACCTTACCTCAGTCTATGAGAGACAGGAGTTTCCGAAGAAACTCTGGTGGTAATTGTGAAAAGAAAGCCAGACCTTAAGGGAAGGCCCCTCGCTCGGCAGTGGTTCAGTAAAGATGCAGACTGACAAAAGCTGTTATCCTAATACAGCATCAGCAGATAATAAGAGTAAGGAGGAGGAAGTGGACCAGCGAATAAAACAGGATAGTGATGCAGTGCTACTGAGAAGTGAACCTAAAAGAAGGGGCTATAGAAAACGGATGTTAACACTTTGAGCAGAGAAGGGTATGTTTAAAGTGACTGAGCAGAGATTAGTAGATCAAGCTGATGCCATTAGAAGAAAGTGGATGACAGAATTGGAGGTAGAAGGGATCACAAGAGAACTGGACAAGAAAGACCAATCAGTAGGAAAGACAAACAACAATATGAGAGACCCAGTTCAAAACAAAGAAGAACCTAAAGGAAAAAATAATAATAGCGCTACCAATAAAGCAGGTACATCTGGTAGCATCGACTTAAGTGATTTAGGATCAGATTTTAGATGAGTTGCAGGAAGTAATGAGTAAAGTAAGAAAAAGATTGCCAGCATTAAAAGACACCACAAGAAGGAAGCTGCTAGAAATGACTGGGAAAGTAGATTCTGTTATCAGTAGGATAGATACTAAAAATATAGGAGACATTAACTTATTGATCTATGCAGTGTGCAATATTAGTCATGAGAAGGGGACAAGTAGTCAACTGCGAAGGCATCCAATTACCAGATGGCCAGAAATTAAAATCATTGAAAGGAGGAGAGAGTTATAAGTATCTAGGAGTATTAGGACCCGACAGAGTACTAACTACAGAAATGAAAACGAAAATTAGGAAGGCGTACATCAGCAGGGTGAGGAAGCTAATGAAGTGAAAGCTAAATGGTTCGAATCTAGTGAAGGGAGTAAATACGAGGGCAGTTTCATTACTTAGATACTCAGCAGCTTTTGTAGATTGGACAAAAACTGAATTACGAAAGCTAAACAAAAGAACTAGGAAGGAATTCAATATGAATGGAGGACTCCACCAAAGGGCAGGATCAGCAAGATTATACTTACCAAGAAAGGAAGGCGGAAGAGGGTTAATATCAGTAGAAGATTGCGTGGAGTTGGCTAGAGTAGATATATACTTCTATGTAGGTAATAGCGAAAGAAGGTTTATCAAAAGCTGCTAGAGTCACAGCAAGACACAGGGAAACCAAAATACCAAATCAATTTAAAAACCAGAAAAAAGAACAGAAATTATTTGACTGGCAGGAGAAAGCGTTGCATGGTAGATTCGAAGATAGTTGCAGCAAATAGTAGTAGTTAGACATGGCTATGTTTACAGAAAGGAAAACTGAAAAGGGAGACGGAATTAGAAAGCGAAAGTAGCATGCTGGCACAGAAAGAATACAAGAAAAGACATGACAATCCAGGGAGAGTAATCCACTTGGAGTTATGTAGAAAGCTGGGATTTGAACATACTGATAAATGGTATGAATATGAACCTATTAAAGTATTAGAGAGTAAGAAATACAAGATGTCGTGGGACTTTAACATTCAGACTGACAGAATAATAGAATCTCGGAGGCCTAATTTAGTAGTGGCAGATAAAAAGAATAGAAAGTGCCAGATAAATGACTTTAAAGTCTCTGCCATTGAAGGACAGCTGCAGAAAACAGTGTTATTAGGGACAGCTAGGGTGCTTAGGAGAGTTCTTGGCATCTAAGGTTACTTGTTGTAGCTCGATATTAGGATATGTTTTCCTTTCCAATAGTCTAATCTTTTGTGTGTATATGAAAATAATAACAACTGCAACAACAACAACAACAACAACAATAATAATGATGATGATAATAATAATAATAATAATATAATAATAATAATAATAAGATAGGCTACAGCAAATATTCAGCTCAATACCACAGATTTGCTTGTCAGTTGTTTGACCTTAACCAGTTGATCATGTCCCTTAATGGCTGACGATATGTGTATTTCTGATCACAAGAAGTAGTGGGGGAGCATCATAGCCATGTGTTGAGAGGAATACTTTGGGGTTTGGATGATTCACGTTTGGGACGTTTTGTTCAATATATTTAAACAACCCTTATTCAAGGATCTTTTGAGCGTGATGTGCTATTCGACCTGAAGAAAATTCTAACTAAGCCCCACCTGAAAGGTCATGCGCTGTTTATCTTGATATGAGATCACCATGTCGTGCACATATGGTTGTGATGCATGTGCCTGGTGTGCCCTTATCAGACGGGTAGTCATGATGGGTATATTGGGCTTCGTATATTTTACCCGCGTCACTTTGATGGCATGCACTGCTCTCTCACTCAATAATAATAATAACATAACAACAACAACAACGACAACAATAGCAACAACAATATATAGACAAGTAGGTATAAGAAAGGGTTACCTAAAGAACAGGTGACAGAACACTCTCCGTATTTCACTTCCCATCGATATAATTCTTTGTCTTTCTTTTTCTTCCTCCATCTCTTCATTTGCATCTTTACCAGTTGGCTATCACCATCTACAATTTCTTCATCCTGTTGCTGTTGTAGCTTTTGCTGCAGCTCCTGTTGTTGCTGCTGCTTCAGTTGCTGCTGCTTTTCCTGTTGTTGCTGCTGTTGTTGTTGTTGCTGTTGTCGTTGTTGCTCCTGTGACTCTTGCTCTCTGTGATGATGGTGGCGCTGCTGTTGCTGGTATTGTTGACGTTGATCGTTGTTTTCGTCGCTCTTAAGATGGCTGCCGTCGAAAGGTTTCTCGGATGACTTCCGGTCTTTGACGTCCGACAGTTTTCGGTTTATTACATCAGTATCAGTAACTTGGTCGCCGTCTGTGGAGAGTGGCGTCGACGTGATACAGCTGTTGTTGCCTCCACATACACCGCACTGGTCTAGCTGCTTTTCAGAGTTCAATTCATGGTCACAGCCGACAGGCTTCAGTAAAAAACGCCAACATCAATAACACCAACAGTAAGAAGTAGTCCAGTAACCAGAGACAAAAAAAGAAAAAGAAGAAAAACACTTGAAATTAAAAACAAATACGCAATTAACATTTTATAATAATTATAATTTCTAACAAAAGCATAAGCCCAAGACTGTATAATTGATTTCAAATTTTAGCACAAGGTCAGCAATTTCGGGGGAGAGGGTTGGTCGATTACATCGACCCCAGTGCGTAACTGGTACTTATTTTATCAACCCGAAAAGGATAAAAGGCAAAGTCGACCTCGGCGGAATTTGAACACGGAACGTGAAGATGGACAAAATGCCGTTAAGCGTTTTGCCTGGCATGATAACGTTTCTGCCAGTTCACTACCTTAAGATAGATAGAGAGAGAGAGAGAGAGAGAGAGACAGAGAGAGGGAGACAGACAGACAGACAGACAGACGGAGACTATATAATTGATTAAAACAATCCCATTACTTGTATAGCGCTCCTATTATGGACCCCGGAAGGGTAAAAAGCAAGATTCCTGATACTGGCACGTGAACACGAATTTGTAACGGACAGGTGTAATCATAGAACCAAGCCTCAGTATATTACTGGTATACATTTGATTAAGATAGGAGATGTAACAGATTAGAGATGATATCTGCGAGGGTTTCAAACTAGAACGAGTGAGTCAATGAGTGACGTAATTAAATAATGTAATAAGGTTTTGATGACGCTAATAAGAGGAGCGACAGGAAAGAAAGAGTGACGGGCAGAGTGAATAAGAGGGTTGTACTAATGGAAATGACCTACTTTCCTGTATGACTAGGAATCAAACTGCTAAATAAGTCAAGATAGTTAAGAGGGATTTTCCAACCGAAATTAACCACTTCAGTAAATTTGATGAAGTACACACGCACACGCACTCACATACAGGAAAGTGTACAATATACATGTATACATACTTTTATATATATATATATCTATATATATATATATATATATATATATATATATATATATATATATATATATATATCTACAGACACCTCTATTATAAACCCTGACCGACTACAGCCTGTATATATATATATATTTATTTTTTTAAATTTTTGTTTTATCATTATTACTATTATTATTGTTATGCATACATACATACATACATAATAATAATAATAATAATGATAATGATAATAATAATAATAATAATAATAATAATAATAATAATAATAATATAATAATAATAATGAGTGAGTGTAAACACATGAACAAAATAAGAATAAACAAAAACAAAAACAAATTACACGAACGTATATAAACAGGAGATACAAATATTACAGGCATCCCCCCCCACACACACACTAACTAAACATAGACGCACATAGCGATATATGCATGCGCAAATGAAGACACATACAATAGAAATACAAAATGGCTGACGGTTAGTAAGGAGAGACACACAAATAAGAAAGAAGAAAGCGAAGGACCACTGATGCGGTCACAGGAGTGTGACGAATGAACTCTGGCCGAAATAAGATTAAGATTAATGTAAAAAATAAATTACGCTGAAACAAAGTAACACCAAATATATAGTGCGTGTGTTTTTATTGGCTAAACTGGCAAAATGACCATTCCTAAACACAACAATATATATATATATACGTGGTCTAATCATTAAGTATCCGGACTGTTGCCATAGTAACGAAGCTAAATCATGCAGAGTGAAGATGCTTGGCACAGACTGACTTTGAATTTTGCTGTGCTTGCGCGCTAAGTTTTAACGTTCTAGCTCACTTCCACTGTTTACAGCAGTGCTTGGAAGGAACGTGTGTAGTATGTGATCGTCGCATTGAACATGACAGAGGAAGTCGATCAGAGAATCTGCATCAATTTTGCCAAACGCTTGGCGATACCTGCTCAGAATCCTACGCAAAATTTTTCAAGAGGTTTTCATCTTTCTCGACACAAACAAGGAGATCTTGTCCAACTGAAACCTGAGTGTCATTTTGGTCAGCTGAAAGCAGTTTTGGCACAAACTTGGCAGATATGTGTCTCATACACAAATCTTCAGTGATAATGGACTGATAACCTCTCACACCTGCTGGTTGTGGG
>NW_021824872.1:0-2500 GCF_006345805.1 Octopus sinensis | reverse complement strand
ATAGTTGTCAGAGATCACCAAGAAAAAACGCTTTCTAATCGATGTATCAATACCAACAGATGACAATATTTTTCTAAAAGAACGGAGAAACTTTCAAAATACAAAGATCTGGAAATAAAGATAACTCGAATGTGGAGTCTAGAAACAGAAACAATTCCTATCATAGTAGGCGCATTAAGTATGATAAAAAGAATATTCAGGCAAATACAAAACAAAAACACCAGACCTAACAAGTATATATAACATACAGAAAATAGTACTACTAGGTATCGCACACATTTCAATACAGTAAAAACCAAGAGCATCACAAGACACACGGAGCTGCATAAATAATAATAATAATAATAATAATAATAATAATAATAATAATAATAATAATAATAATAATATTATATTATTATTATTATTATTATTATTATTATTATTATTATTTACTACTACTACTACTACTACTACTACTACTACTATTACTACAATAGTAACAATGATAATAATAATAATCCCTTCTACTAAAGGCACAAGGCCTGAAATTTTGAGGGAGGGGCTAGTCCATTACCTCGACACCAGAGCTCAACTGGTACTTATTTTATCAACCCCGAAAGGATGAAGGCAAAGTCTACTACAGCGGAATTTGTAACTCAAAACGTTAAAGACGGACGAAATGCTGATAAACTTTTTGTCCGGTGCAGTAACGATTCTGACAGCTTAATAATGAAATGATGATGATGGCGATAAATGAATGATGATGATGCTGGTGATGATGATGATGATGGTGGTAGTGGTGGTGGTCTTGGTGGTGGTGGTGGTAGTGGTTTGATGCTGAAGAAGGAGGAGGAGAAGAAGAAGAAGAAGAAGAAGAAGAAGAAGAAGAAGAAGAAGAAGAAGAAGAAGAAGAAGAAGAAGAAGAAGACGACAACGATTGCTGCCCCACCATTGCAGTGAAATAGAATCTAAAAGTTAACCGGAAGTGCCTGTCTGATTGTATAAAATCAGAAAATTATCAACCATAAACAACAACTTCTCAGCCTATTTTCACTGAGAACAACAGGGTGAGGCAACTTGAAATAGCAGCCGGAGCCTCCCTCCCTTAGATCATGACCAAGGGCATGCCTGCTTGTGGAAATTTTTTTATTTTTCTTTTTTACTTGTTTCAGTCATTTGACTGCGGCCATGCTGGAGCACCGCCTTTTAGTCGAGCAAATCGACCTCGGGACTTATTCTTTGTAAGCCCAGTACTTATTCTATCGGTCTCTTTTGCCGAAACGCTATGTGGCGGGGACGTAAACACACCAGGGGGACAAACACATACACACACACACATATATATATACATATATACGACAGCTTCTTTCAGTTTCCGTCTACCAAATCCACTCACAAGGCATTGGTCAGCCCGAGGCTATAGCAGAAGACACTTGCCCAAGGTGCCACGCAGTGGGACTGAACCCGGAGCCATGTGGTTGGTTAGCAAGCTACTTACCACACAGCCACTCCTGCGCCTAATGGAGATCTTTTTTTTTTCTTTTCAACAAAACCTCCAATTTTTGAAAAATGGATTCGTGTTGGGATAAGTGTGCGCGCGTGTGTATGTGTGTAAGTGTATGTGTTTGTGTGTGTGTGTTTGTGTTTGCATATGATCTGTCATTGTGTTTGCCTTCAAACATACACACAGACATACAGACCCACACAGGCCGCTTGACAAGCGATGTTGGTTTGTTTATGAATGAAAATAAGTACTGAGGTTGATAAATCGTACGAGACAGTGCTCCCGCGTGGGCGCAGTCCAGTGACTGAAATAAATAAAAGAGTACACACACACACACACAAACACACAAACATACATACATATATGCATACATTCATGCATACATACATACATGCGAACATACATACATATATACATACATACACACATACATACATACATACATGCATACATACATGCATACATACATGCATACATACATACATACGCACGTACGCACATACATACATACATACATACATACATACATACATACATACATACACACACACACACACACACACATGCATGCATACATACATACATACATACATACATACATACATACATACATACATACATACATACATACATACATACATGTCGTGTTATTCGAAGCTGTGTTAATCGAGTGTATAACCGTATTTCCAAATATCAAGAATTAAAAATGAGTGTGCATTGCTAACACAAAAGGTGAGATTGCGGCGAAGAGAACAATATAGGACTGTACAAGAAATTAGAAATTATTAGCGAACATTAAAATGATACCCATAAGAGGAAAATAGGCCAAAATCACACTATTTGCGAGTCAATGATGGATTATGCTATCAGAAACGCGAAGCTTTAGAATATCACAGGGACAAAGTGCAGCTTTATCATAGAACTTCCAGACAAGAAGCAGAAGCACTGCTATAGTTGATAAATATATTTCTTGCCAATTTAGATTCAAGTTTGCAAAAGAAAGCGTGTTTCGGT
>NW_021824871.1:10000-17500 GCF_006345805.1 Octopus sinensis | reverse complement strand
CGTAATGTTCAACAAAATGTAAAATTTCTTCTTAACAGATCTTCAGCTATTAAGTACACCTATCCACACGCGTTTACTTTGTGTATGTGGGCATGTGCGTGTGTGTGTGTGGGTGTGTGGTGTTTGTGTGTGAGAGAGAGAGAGAGAGAGAGAGAGAGTGTGTGTGTGTGTGTGTGTGATTGTTGAGTGTGCGTGCGTGAGAGAGGAGAATGTCTGTGTGTGTATGTTTTGTTTGTGTGAGTATGCGCGCATGCGCGTTGTATGTACAAATTCTAAGTACATGTGTGTACATATGTATATTGATGCGCGTGTGAGTGTACATATTCGTATAGATACGTAAGTCTATATTTCCAACGCACACCCACACACACATACATGTTAAAATAATGTGTGTGTATGGGTGTATGTGTGTATATGCGTATGCATGTGTATGTGTATGTATATAGGTAGAAATTTAATTCAATCTTCACGGAGACCGAACTTTAAATAGATCTGAAAGAAGTTATAAAGAAAAAGCAAACGATTTTATTGAAACACTTTTATTTGATTTAACAAAGAAACAAGTTTTTCATTTTATTGTGGGTTTCGCCAGCAGCTGGAAAATATTTTACAACTGTAAATGTAGTATAAATTGTTTAAAAAATTTCCTATATATTCCGAGCATTCTACAGAAATTTCAAAAAAATTCTGCTAGAATTAAGGAAGAACAAATTCATGAAATTTCAATAGAAGACAACTTCAATCGAATCAGTGAAAGGAAGAGTGAAGAAAAGATGAGAATATCAATGAATGTTGAGAAGTAGTGAGACAACATCATAACGTTGAAATCATTATCATCGCATTCGCTAAAATTATAAACAAATAACTAAAAAAAAAAAAAAAGAAAAAAGGTTCTTAAATATATTGGTTTCAAAGTTTAGCAGGCTGGGAGAGGGGGTAAATCAATGACATCGACCAAAGTGCTCAACTAGTATTTATGCTATCGACCCGGAAAGCGTGAAAGACAAAGTTAACATCAGCGAAATTTGAACTCAGAGCATAAAAGCGGATGAAATACCGCTAAGTATTTTCCTGGAGTGCTAATGGTCCTCCAGTTGGCTGCCTTTTACCCAAATAATATACTAATAGCAAATAAGTTAAATAGATAAAACACACAACCCTATTTAGCCATACAAATACGACCATTTGTATGCATACATGTATACATACACGCACGCACGCATTCAGAAGACGGCGTCAAGCAACAAAATCTGCCTAGACATATTTTCTACAGCTGGATACCCCTTCTAAGGTTAATCAGTTTACAGAGTGTACAGGGCACTTTTTCGTGGTAACCAGCATAACTGAGGTGACTAAGAAATTCTTAAGACAAGTCAGACAGTGAGTGGAGGTTGTAGCATTGAGAGGCTAAAGTATGATGTAGGAACAGAAACAGGTGTCTTTTTGGAGAGAAAAGACATTACGTTATCTCAATAGACAGACGCGCGCCCGTATTTGTATGTGTTTTTTATATGGACACTAGCAGAAGGACCCAGTTTCCCTCGGGTTATAAACTTATAGCCTTAAAACAGTACTCTTTGCTTGTAGTGTAATTCGACACGTTCCTTCTAGGCACGGTTAGGTAAAGGACCCATTTGTACTACGGTGTAAAATAATGTATATATATAAGTATATACATAATAATATACATACACATAAGGTGACAGTTAATCAGATCTATATACTGGAATATACATATATATCCACATCAAAAGGTACATATACAAAGTCCAAAGTTCATTGTATTACATTATTAAAATTATTAATATGTTTTATGTGGTTTTTCCATCTACTATGTATTGTGAATAGCAGAATGCACATATTCCTTTATTGGTATTATTATTATTATTATTATATTAATATAATTAATAATAATAATAATAATATAATAATAATAATAATAATAATAATAATAATAATAATAATAATAATAACAATAATAATAATAATAATAATAATAATAATAATAATATAATAATAATAATAATAATAATAATAGTTTTTAGTAATGTAATACAATGAACTTTGGACTGATTAACTGTAACCTTACGTGTATGTATATTATTATGTATATACATATATTATATATTAGGTGTATATACACTTATATATATGTATATATGTATATATGCATATTCTGTATATGTGTACCTTCTTTAATATCCATATTTTCATTTTATATCTTCATTTTATATCTTTATAATTGTACTTTATAATCTCTGACGAGGCCTTGAGGTATATATATATAAGTAACTCATTTTTATACTGCATATTACCTCAATACATCTGACCAATATGGGCATAATGAGATACTCTTATCTACAGGCTGAAACAGCTGTAAGATCTATTTTAGTGTATTATTCTTATGGTATTATCTTACTTATTGATGTATATTGTTTTATTCTGTCTTATTCTGTTGGATTTGGATGTTCCTATTTAATCGAAATAATTAGTTAATAATGATATGAATAGGTATTATCTGGAATGTTGATGATTGAAAGAAATCTATTCCTCCATTTTCTTTTTGTATATAATATTATATATATATATATATATATATTATAGATATATATATATATATATATATATATATATATATATACATATATATAGTTTGCTATAATGAATCAATAAACATATATAAAAAACCAAAGTTTATTTTTTTTTGGCTCTCTGAAGATATTATGCTCTTGTCATATAAATTTAATATTTATTTAATATTTACTGAGCATTAACTGAAACAGCCGCAATCTTCTGTTAATAATAAACAATTATTAACTTCCCCGTCTCCATTTCTTTTTATTCTTTTAAACACACCCACACACCACACACACACACGAAGGTTGGATAAAATTATTTTAGGCTGACCAAAACACTCTCATGGAATATAACCAAATGAGCTTTATTTTTCAGCATGGTTCCCACACGCTTCCCCCATCGGTGTTGCAGTGCCTGGATTCCACTGGTGAAGAAGCTTTTATTCGGTTGGTCAAAAAGTCATTAACAGCAAACAGGTTCCTAGCCAAGTGCTTTTTTAACGTTGGGGAATGACGGTGGTCAGATGGGACCACATCAGGAAAATAGGGAGGTTGATCAATCAGTTCAAAGTCATAGCCCAGCACAACAGCCATTGAAACCAAGGACTTGTGTGCTGGTGCATTGTATTGATGAAACACAACCTCTTTAATCAGTTTCCTGGGAATTTGGTTTTGATAGCCATTCGTAACTGCCTCTGTAAGTTGACATAGTATTGTTCATTGTGGTGTGGCACTTTTGAAGATAGTCAAGAAGTACAATGTCTTTTGCATCTCAAAAACCTGAGGCCATCACCTTCCTTACAGATGAAGCTTCTTTGAAGCAGGTAAGGGGACGTTTCCACTCCATGGATGGTCTCTTTGCCTCTGGCTCAAAGTGAAGAATCCAACACCCATCCTTGCTTAGGAAACATTCAAGGAAACCAACTGGATCTGCCTCAAAGAATGTCAGATTTTACCGGGATTTCATCAGCCTGGTGTGCTTTTGATTAGGTCTCAAAGACGAGGCAACCAAGGAGCAAAAACCATTGTCATACTGAGTTCATTGTGTAGAATTTTCTCAATTCTCTCAAAAGATATGCTAATAACATTGGCTTTTTGATTTATAGTCAATTGCCTGTCACTCTTTACAGTGTGGTGAACACGATCAATGTTTTCCTCCGTAGTGGAAGTAGAAGTTCGTTCTGACCTTGGGTCTTTTTTCAGACTGTCCGTTCCCCTCCTAAATTCAGCTGCCCACTTTTGCACTGTTGATAAAGATGGAGCGTGATCCTCTAATGTAGCAACCACGACAGCTTTAATATCTTTGGGGGGCTAAACCGGTTTTTCTGCAGGTATTTTAAAATAGCACACTGTCAAACTTTTTTTCAAGAGGGATTGCTATTTATTACATTTGAAGTGTTCTTTCAGCAGTCAGATGTCACTTTACCTAGAAAGACACAATGCAGTTATTAATAAGAGGGGTTGAAATCAATGCATCGAATATTTCACAGCTCAAGCATCACTCGGTCATAGTTAGCCTATTAGCTTTGAAGCCCACCATCGTAATGTTAGGTATAATACAATTTGAGACACTGACCACAGTTTCAAGTCTATGAAGTCATCAAAAAAAAAAAAAAAAAAATTTTATAGAATCGTATTTAAAAAAGTCTCATTTCCTTCTGTAAAAACATAGAAATTCTGTCGAAATTCTCTTCATAATTGAAACTTTAATAAATCGAATCCCCATTGCTTCAGCTGCATATAAATCACGTGGCCTTATATTCACCTTTATAATTCGTCCTTTACTAAATTCTTCCGTGTACCTTAAACTAATGATATATTATATACAAATTTAAATCTCGCTGACTGACTGTCCGTCTATCTCTTGCAGAGTTGATGATGCAAACAAGAAAACAGAAACTCGAAATATGAGTACAGGTATATGTGTGTGTGTCTGTGCGTATTTATGTCTGTGTGTATATGTATGCATATATACACATATATGTATATGAATATATATATATATATATATATATATATATATATATGTGTGTATGTATATATATAATATATATATATTGTGTGTGTGTGGTATGTATATATATGTATGTATATATATACATATATATATATATTGTGTTGTGTGTGAATATATACATATATATATATATTATATATGTATATATGTGTGTGTGTGTGTGTGAATATATATATATATATAGATATATACATACACACATAGACTCATACACACACACACACACACACACACACACACACCACACACACACACACACACAAACCACACACACACAACACACACACAATATATATATATATATATATATATACATAGATAGATATTCAGAAAAGCTTTCAAAAGCTTTCCTGGTAAAACCTTGTACAACCCCCATCTCCTCTATCATATAGTAGTCGTAAGCATACGTCTCGGAAAGTTTTATGCTTTGCCCCCTTTCTCCTTTAATGTTAGGATAAATGTAGGTAGAACATTCTTGCATTTAGTTGATATTCACTTCCCTAGAACTCTTAGAAGCACTAAATGTTTTAACAAACACACAATTAAAACTACCTTTTCTTGCTCCCCTTATGTTAAGTCATATATCAATAACTACGCTGACAGTGCGTGTTTCTTGCGTGCGATACACGCACGCAAGAAACACACATACATACTAAAGACGGAGTGAGAAAGAGAAGGAAAAACAGATATATAGCTATGTAGATAGATAGGTAAACGACACTGGTACAAACAGTGTAATATACGAACCCATTTACACGCACACGAGACACACACACACACACACAGACATATACAGACGTGCAGATGGAGATGGATACATACACAGATGGACAAAATGGAATAAGCAGGATAAGATGGGACGCATGGGACATGGAGTCACTGATGAGGTCACAGAATATGTGACGAAAGAACTTTGACAGACATAAAAATTAAAAATAATATGAAATGAAGACCAAGTGAATAGTGCATGTTTTTAATTGACAAAAACCAGCAAGACTGTCCGCAAGCATAACAATGTGTATAGTTGTACATTTTCGTATATTCATTAACTTATTCATTCGTGAGAGAGAATAAGAAAGAACGAGAGTGATGAAGGGAAAGGAGGGCTGCAAGTGTGAAAGAGGAAAGGTTATTCTTTTCCTTCTATCAACGGGTCATGTGAATCCCACCATTCAACATTTAACGAGTCAGGTGGTCAGTATTGGTGTTATTAGAACAAATAAATAAAAAAATAAAAATGAATAAGAAACTTATAGAAAACGGAAGAGTGATGGAGATGGAAAGGGAGTTAGGGTTGCTCCCTACAAGTTTATCTCCACCATCCCACCACCACTATCAGCAATACCATCGTACCACCGACTCACTCTTTCTCCTAGCTTTTATTTACCTTGATGAGGAGCTACGACGAAATTCAACAGGCGATGAGACTTGTATTGTACGCTGAGAGAGAAAGAGAGAGAGAGAGGGGGGAGAGAAAGAGAGAGAGAGAGAAAGAGAAAGAGAGAAAGAGAGAGAGAGAGAGATGAAGCTGAAAGTGATGGTGATGGGGTAGGGAAGTTGCTGTGGTCTTGTACTGATGATAATATTTTAGTGAGGTTGATGGTAAGGTAGGAGCTGATGTCTTAGAAATGAAGAAAGTGAAGGTGAAATGGCAGAAGAAATCGAAATGATGCTAATGCCAACGATAGTGGCAGCAGAGATGTTTTTGTTGGTAAATGAAGAGATGACGAGTGATGCAATCGTTGCGTTGTTTTTTAGCCTCAAATTAGTCCTAATCGAGCAGTTTTCTAACATAATTGTGGTCGACCAAACAGTCAAAGATAACAGAAAAGTCATCTTCCAGTTAGTTATAGCAAGCCAATGTCTAGCTGAAGTCCATACTATACGCACCAACTTGAATTGATGAGCTTTAGAAGTGCCGTGTAACATAAAGTATAGGATGTAGTCTGGATATATTTCATTCTCTCCACTGTCTAATTTATTTGTACACGCACGTAGATTCTGGCGGTAGGCACAAGAAACAAGCGAGGCGGGATTGATCTGGACTTGGTTTTGGTAGTATGAATCGCAGCACAGTGGAATATAGTATTGCTATTACAGATATTTCTATTTGTATGTTTTCTTGAAAGTGGTGTAAAGTTGAGGGGAAAAGTGAGTGTTTAATGCTCCGGAGTGTTTGGAAATTACTTTGCATGTAGCTTAGAAAGCTGGTGAGCATAGAAGGCTGGTGGGCCTGTAAGATGTTACTTCACTTAAGGTTTTACTGGAATTTAAGATTATTAAATTTTTTCCCAGCTTTCAGATTATGGGAATTTGACATTATTTGCACGAGTAATTATAGGTATCGGTGAGTTCGGTGACTTATTTTGACCCTAAGTTCCATTCTTCTGTGTATTAGACAGTAATTTTTGATAAATAACTAAGAATGATGTTTGTTTTGTGTGACAATGTGGATATGATATATGAAGTTCCTATTTTGACACGGGTGCAGTATAGCGTTGTTCTTACTCATTTTGATGCTGCTAAAAACTTTACTGTTAGATTAAAAATTTATGTCGGATAAAATTACTGCTTTATCTTTGTTATTTATTGCTTTGTTGTTTCATACCTAGCTTTATTTCTATTGCGTGTGCTTTTGATGTGTTTGAGGCTACATTTGCTTTGAAGTTTGTCCGTTTCTGATTTGTCTTTGATTTTTATTCTATGTTCGTTACAACTTTTGAAAACATCTATAACTATTAGATTCGATACGTGTCATTACAGTGTCCGATTTAGTGGTTACGTTGTTGAATTCTGAAAACCTTGAGGCTGTTCCTTGCTGAAACTCGTCCCCAGCGTTTTTCCTACTTTACTTTTTTTTTGTCTTTGAAATCATTGCTTTTTAAAAAAATTCCTTGGTAGTCCGAG
>NW_021824871.1:0-7500 GCF_006345805.1 Octopus sinensis | reverse complement strand
ACATACATACATACATACATACATACATACATACATACATACATACATACATACATATATACACACTCGCATACACTATTGCCTGACAGCGCTTCGCGTCGGGTTCGTTCGAATTTTCGCTTCGTTCCGTTTCTTTCCTCCCAGTATTGTTATATATATATTTAATTTTATTTGTTGGGGAATAAAATTTCTGGTATAACAGGGGTTCATATTATTCTCAATGAGAAGAAATATATTTTCATTTAGAGATAGTAGGCCCCTTCATCCCACCATATAAAAGAAATTTAATTTAAATATTTACTACTTTATAACTTGGTTACCCGTGTTTCATGAGGTTTATTTCCCAGTTCCTTAACCACGCCGTGTTTTGCTGGAACCATTCATAAAATATAGCCCCAATCACCAGGCCCCTATCTCACTTTCTAATAGTTTGATACTACAAACTATATTTTAATTTTTTAAACAAATAAGTATGTGTAAAATAGGCATGTATAAAATAGGTTCGCCGGACTCTACCGTGATTTGTATATACTCCTTTACGTTACCCTTAAGTTGTTTTTACTTTGTAAATTTCTAATTGGTATCATTCGTATCATTTGTAAATTTTGCATTTCCTCATTCGTACAATAGTTTTATTGAAAATATTTATTCGTTATTGCTTCCATTTTGATTCGAATATTATTTCTTTTGCTATTCCTTTCATTTTATATCATTTTATATCATCACAAGTATATATTTTTATTATTAACCCTATATATCATTATTATATTTATAGACATAAATTACGTAAGAACATAGTTTTTGTAAATTTTTATTTTATTCGTACTTTTTATTTTCATCTTTATTTTTTTTGTAAGTCTTTATTTTTATTTTTATTTTTATTTTTGTAATTTTTTATTTTTATTTGATTAAATATATATATTTATATATAATATATAATATATATATATATATATATATATATATATATAATATATATATATATATATATATATATATATATATACATATATTATAATTGATAGGCTCTGAATTATTTTTATCAGAG
This sequence comes from Octopus sinensis, assembly GCF_006345805.1. NCBI lineage: Eukaryota > Metazoa > Mollusca > Cephalopoda > Octopoda > Octopodidae > Octopus > Octopus sinensis. The sequence continues at coordinate 6,452 of NW_021824871.1, read as the reverse complement.
TTACTCGTTCCCGATTACACAAGTCTGCATGATTTTCTATGTTTAAATGTCTACGTAACTTTTTTAAAGCATTTTTAAATGTTGATTCAGATCTGTTATTAGTTTTCTCCATCACGTCTTGTTTTCCGTAATAAACGTGATTATCTGATTTATTTTGCCCAACAAAATAGATTACTATAAACCAATGCTGGCCTAATATTACTAAAGGTAAAATAACACCCAGCACAAAAGTTATAAAACAGTCGTTGACAATTCTGAAAGACGACGTGACCTTGAAAAGCTGTGTACACAATTGCTAACTGATGCTTTAGTGTTGTTTTAGTAGTTCCAGAGGTCAGTCGTTGGTGATATTTACATATAAGCTCCATTTAAAAACAGTTCATATAAACGTAAGTGTGTGAACAATCCAGACATACTCCGCTACATTTGTGCCAGGTATGCTGTCATTAATCAGACAAAATATAACTGATCTTGTAAAAAATCTATATTTCCCTTATTTTGATGTTAAACTCAGTGATGAAGATAAATCTTGGGCCCCACACAAAGTATATCGCATTTCTGCGAAATGCCCTTGGGAATACCAATGATGTGGCGAGAGCCGAGTCACCACGTTGAAGATTGTTATTTCTGTATTGGTAAAGTTGAATGATAAAGTGCAAAAAATAAACATGGTAGCGTATCGTAATATTTCTTCGACTATACGGCCTATTGCACATGGAGGTGACATTCCCACCCCCACATACACTTGTTTTGAAGAATGCTACATCAGATCATAATGAAGAAGACAAATGTGAAGACAAGGGTGATGACTATACTCCCGACAAAATCGAAAACCTGCAGTTATTTACGCAAGAAGGGCTCAATGATTTGGTGAATGATTTGGACCAAGCAAAGGATACAGCGGAACTTCTTGGTTCTAGGCTCAAAATGAACAAAAATTGTTACTGTGAACCTTCTCTTGGTATCATCACAGGGAACGCGTGTTGTTACCATTCTTTGCTGAGGATGAATGTTTTGCTATAATATTCCAAACCTGCTACACTATTTTGAGATGGAGAGCTATCCCTCAGCACGGAAGCTATTAATTGATTTCTCCAAAAGAAGTTTTAAGGCCGCCTTGCTACCCAACGGAAATAAGCGTTCATCCATTCTAGCGGCACATTCTGTATAACTAAAGGACACGTATGAAAATGTAAAAAAACTTTTGATAAATATAAAGTATGTGAAGATCTCAAAATTATAGGCATGCTTTTTAGGCCAGCAGGCAGGCTACACAACAATGTTATGTTTCTCATGTGAATAGGACAGCAGAGCTAAAGAAAAACACTGGATGGTTAAAAACTGGCCACAAAGAAGAAGTTTGTTACCTGGAACCAGAAACATTCTGCACCAGCCTTTGATTGAAACTACAAAAGTACTGCTACTACATTTGTGCATCAAACTGTGTTTTATGAAACAGTTCGTTAAATCTTGGCCTGCATATGGGCCATGTTTGCAGTGTCTCTCAAAAAAATTCTCAAATGTAACCAGCGAGAAAATTAAGTAGTAATATTTATTGGCCCAGATTATGAGAAATCCATGAATGGATCTCTAAGACAGGCATGGGCAAGCTTTAAGTGTGTTGTCGAGAAATTTTTAGCAAACAATAAGGCATAGTTTATATCGTATTACAAAACTTCAAAAAGCCTGGGTGCAACATGAGCGTTAAAATGCACTTTCTTTACTCACACCTCGACTATTCCCCAGATTACCATGGCAATCTAAGTGAAAAGCACGGTGAGAGATTTCACCAGGGCATTACAGAAATGGCGCGGAAGAAACAGGGAAGATGGAATGTAAAGATGATGGCGGATTACTGCTGAACTCTAAAGAGAGGCTGCAAGTCATTACCAAAAGCTGGAAGGAAATCTAAGAAAAGGAAGTTTGAAAAGGAGTAAAATTACTTTAAATCCATGATAAGTGCATTGAAAACATATACTTAATCAATTTATAGGACTACATACATTATTCATATATGTTTTTATTATTATTCTAGTCATTTGTTCTTAATTTCATCATACTTTTATCGAAAAGTCTGTTCAAACGGAAACGAAAGACATGAAAAATCATCATATATTTGGCAGCCATCTGTGTAAATTCTGCACGTAAGAAGCAAAAGCTAATAACATATATGAAATCAGCATTAAAAATTGGTTCAGAATCACCTATAAGTAGACAATAAACATTTATTTCATTTAAAAAAAGCTTACTTGTGTTGTTAGCTGGTACTAGAGCTCAATCTCTTTCGAAATATCCATTGACCGAGTACTACACATTTTAGTTGTAATATATGAAAGAATACTCTGCATCTGTTGAGTTCTGTAATCTATCGCTTCTGGTGAATCAACTGATATCTATCTATCTATCTATCTATCTATCTATCTATCTATCTATCTATCTATCTATCTATCTATCTATCTATCTATCTATCTATCTATCTATCTATCTATCTATCTATATGTGCATATATATGTATGTACATATGTGTGTGCATACATATACACACACACATATATATATATGTATATGCGTGTGTGTGTGTCTATATAGACCGCGAACTGTTCACTGACAAAACTTCGTGCTGCAAGAAAATATTTTGACAAATTAAATTTCAATGTTGAAGTGAATCTAACGGTTTTTGTGTGTTTCTTAAATGGCTTATAAACACCTTCCACGCTGCAGTTGTTTATATATATATATACATACACATACATATATATATATATATGCATGCATACACAGACACACATATAGTGTACATGGACGCTTGGTACTCAAATGTTTCTCCAGAAGACTAGGATTTACCCGTATATATACAAGTTTTTATTCTTCACACCATTCAAACTTTCCAAGGGAAATGATACTGTTAACACCTGAGTCGACGCAGTCTTTGTCATTAGGGTGCAATAAATACCACAACGCATTCTACGTCTCTTTTAAGTATGCCCTTATTCGACTTAAATTTGTATCTTACAACTCTTTCAAAAATAGCAATTTTTTTTTGTAAAAGCATTGTCTTTTTTAAATGGTTGTTTGTTATGAAACAAATCAGAAGATAGTCATTTGAAAAATATATTAGAAAAACATACATCGTTTTAGAATCGTGTGAGTAGATTTGGTAGACGGAAACTGAAAGAAGCCCGTCGTATATATATATATATATATATATATATATGTGTGTGTGTGTGTGTGTGTTGTGTGTGTGTGTGTGTGTTTGTGTCTGTGTTTGTCCACTCTCAACATCGCTTGACAACCGATGCTGGTGTGTTTACGTCCCTGTAACTTAGCGGTTCGGCAAAAAGAGACCGATAGAATAAGTACTAGGCTTACAAAGAATAAGTCCTGGGGGGACGATTTGCTCGACTAAAGGCGGTGCTCCAGCATGGCCGCAGTCAAATGACTGACACCAGTAAAAGAGTAAAAGAGAGAGTATATAAACAGACATTTACAAAAGACACTGTTTTAGACAGAATTTATGCTTTTCTCGAAAACAGCACAAGAATAAATCTTCAGTCAACTCCAGTTTTAATTGCCTGCCGTTAATTTTATTGTCACAATGCGGTTCAAGCTAATTGATTACAATATTACTTTGCTTCTTGTTTATAAATTATTACATAGAAACTATTACTAGAACTATTAAGGTAGCTTATTGGGAGAATTGTTACCACGCGTGGCAAACTGCTTAATGGTATTTCGTCCATCTTTATGCTCTGAGTTCAAAGTCAGCCGTGGTCGGCTTTGATTTCATTTTTTTGGAGTTGATAAAATATGTAGCAGTCAAGTACTGGTGTCGATGTAATCAACTAGCCCTCTTCTCCCAATCTTTCAGGCTTGTACCTATGACAGAAAGGATGGATTATTATTACAATTATTAAGGCGGCGAGCTGGCAGAATCGTTAGCACGCCGGGCGAAATGCTTAGCGGTATTTTCGTCTGCCGTTACGTTTAAGGTGGTGAGCTGGCAGAAACGTTAGCAAGCCGGGCGGCGAAATGCTTAGCGGTATTTCGTCTGCCGTTTCGTTCTGAGTTCAAATTCCGCCGAGGTCGACTTTGCCTTTCATCCTTTCGGGGTCGATAAATTAAGAACAAGTTACACACTGGGAGCGATATAATCGAATAATGCGTTTGTCTGTCCTTGTTTGTCCCTTCTGTGTTTAGCCCCTTGTGGGTAGTAAAGAAATAGGTATTTCGTCTGCCGTCACGTTCTGAGTTAAAACTCCGCCAAGGTCGACTTTGCCTTTCATCCTTTAGGGTCGATAAATAAAGTACCAGATGGACACTGGGGTCGATGTAATTGACTTATCCCCACCCGAGAACTGTCGGTTTAGTGCTAAAATTCGAAATCATTATTATTGTAATTATTATTTATATTTGTATTTGTGTACATATGTTTGTATATACGTGCTTCAGATTTCCAATTGGTTTAAATAATTACTTTTTTATAACCACAGCAACGCAGCTAATACTGAAAAGGCTCTACCGGAATTCATGCATTTTATTTCCTCACTTCACGCACAATTGGCATACTTCTATGATTCATTATTTTATATTATCTTCACTGAATTGACTTTTACCGGCATGGATCTCCCCTCTTCTGGGCTTTTCGGATACTCGTAATTACATTATGGCAATTTCACAACAATATAAATGAACGCTACCCAGATGTACCTTCTTGTTATTCTCTCCATTTCTATGTACTGCCATCTTCAACAAGTTTTTTCTGTTATGCTTTTCTTTCAATCTCTCTCTCTCTCTCTCTCTCTCTCTGTCTTATATATTTTAATCAATTTAATCAATTTTTCGATTTCTCTATGCTATTTGACACATTATAGCTGTATCTTCTCCATTCTCTGTAATTCAGCTTCTAAGTAAACGGCTCTTCTATATTTGCTATTTACTTGCAAAAGTCTGTCTGTCTGTCTCTCTATCTCTATGGATATATATATATATATATATTATATATATATATATATATATATATATATAGAGAGAGAGAGAGAGAGAGAGAGAGAGAGAAAGGGGGAAGAGAGATCACATATACTTATATATACGTGTATATATACGTTTGAATATGGGGTGTCTGTGAGTGACTGTGTGTGTGTGTGTCTGTGTGTGTATATGCTTTCGGTGCGAATGGCCTTCTCTCTTGATTCTTCCGTTTTCTTCTCTCCCTCTCTTCCCCCCTCTCTCTCTCCTTCCCTCTCAATCTGTTCACTGAGTTGCTGAACAACAAATCTATAATGCCCTAAGCCTCCAGGCGAATCTTAACTTGAACTGACCCCATTTTTCCTCAAAGATCGCTTCGCTATTGTCACATCCAGACAAAACGCAGGTGGGTTACCTATTTACTGTTTAAAATGACCCGTCTCCCTCACTCCCCATTCTATCCACCACCCCACGCCACATGTCCTCCTTCATTGACTCACTCTATAAGTCTTTACTACTTTTCCTATCTTTATATCTATCTCATGTAAAAATATAAAATATCTCCTTACGCTTAAGCCAGTGCTCTCTCTTTCTGTCTGACTGTCTGCCTCTCTTTCTCTCTCACCCATCCTCACTCCCTCTCTCTCCTTCCTTCCCTCTTTCTCTTTCTCTCTCTCACACACGCTCACATACATTCTCCATCCCTTTCTCTACCGCTCGCTTTTTGAAATACCTATTTTTGTTGTTTGTGCGTACATTTTACTTCCTTTTTATCTCTTCCTTTTCTTTTTACCTATTTCTTTTACTATTTTTCTTGTTTTTTTACTTCTCATCCTTCTCTGTAATATATATGTATGTGTGTGTATGATAGAGAGAGGGGGAAATATACATACATACATACATATACATATATATATATATATATATAATATATATTATAATGTGTGTGTGTATATATTATATGTAATATATATATATATATAATATATATATATATATATATATATATATATTATTTATAGATAGATACAGATATATATATATTATATATATATATATATATAATATATATATATATATATATATATATATATATATATATATACATATATATATATTATATACATAATATATATATATACATTATATATATAATTATATGCGTATATATATATGGTTGGGTGTGACATGTATGTATACACATATATATATATGTCAGTACGTATACGAATACAAACATATATGCATATATAAGAAACAGGGATTAGGTAAAGAAGAAAGAAAGACCCTGAATAATGTCGAAGAAAGTTATACTAGGCACCAAAAAAGATTTATTCTTGCTTTATTGAAACCATATTCCCTTCCAGAGAAAATAAAGAAACTTACAAGGTGGGGATTGCTTTCGACTTAATGATAAAGGAATATAATCTCAACATGACAGAAGATGGTTTTGTTTTCTGAACATGACAGAAGATGGTTTAGTTTTC